>NW_023412644.1:0-5554 GCF_903995425.1 Onychomys torridus
AATTATAACGCTAGGTATTTGTGGTACATGCCTTTAGTCCCAGCACTTGGGAGGCAGAGCAGGCGGATTGTTGAGTTACAGGCCAGCCTGCTATACTGAATGAGTTCCAGGACAGGCTCCAAAGCTTACAGAGACAAACTGTCTCAAAAACAAAACAAAAAAGAGGTAAAAGTCCAGGTTTAATGGGTAAATTTCTCAGGGATGACATTTTTGGTCCTGTGGAGACTGAGAAAAGACTGAAAAACTACATGACCATCTCAGAGGGGCAGTTTAACCTATAGATGTGGTCTTGAGCATGTCTGTGAGAAGCTTTCTGAGATGGGGCAGGGTTTGGATACAGAGGGGTAAGGACCTGAGGCAGAGATCCCTCCTGAACAGAAGCTAGTTGGCATTCTTCATATGAGCCTTGTCTAGGAGAGGTTATTCTTCTGGCCAGTCTTGGCAAATCCAAATTGTTGGATGAAAGCACCTCATCATAGATTCAGTGGTGATGACATTGCCTGTACAGGGAAGCTTCATATGGGCCACAGTGTGTGCTCTAGTGTGTATATATACATAGTTCGTGATAGTTCCAGCTGGCCTCTCCTGCTCTCTCAAGAAAGACCCCAGACTCCAGCATTGAAGCTTCTTGCCAAAGATGTCTTTGACTTCAGTATTTCAGTTCTGTATTATCACACAGCTACAGTGGGTAAACACACACTTTACTGTGCAAATCTAGGAGCAACTGTTTGGAAGTGTTGGATGTGGGATCCAGGATCTCTTGGGCATCTTCAAGGCAAGTTTCTTAACCAAGTAATAAACTTCTGAAATCCCATGATTCTAAATGAGAATGGATTAGTGAATTATCATTGCTAGTTGAGGTTAAAGGTATCTGTCTTCAGTCTACTTGTATAAGCCTGGAATAAAACATTCTTGGGATTAATGAGAACCTGGCATTAGGGGTCTAGAAACTTCTTTGGGGTGGGGGCTTTTAAATTGAAATCCACCATCCAATTGGCTCACTGTTCTCAGACTCTTTGTTCTACAGAACTCTTCTGGCATTGGAAATTGGACAATGCATATGCCCTCAGAGGATCAGTTCTTTTAGACTTACAGACCTGACCCAGCAACTTGCCAAATTCTGTCCTTTCAGACCATTTGTCCTTTTGAACCTGGGGTGAGGGGAAGTAGGGAGTGAGAAAGTAAATTAGAAATCAAGTACCCTCTGTGTAACACCAATCTTTTTTTCATAAATCACACTTTATTATTCCCTCTAAGAAGACTCTCCCAACTAATAAAAATACAAATATATAGGTTTACATTGAGAATCATACATGTCAACACAACCCGATTCAGGTCACTGTCCCAGCATCTCTCTAAGAGAAAGCACAGTGGTGCAGTTCCGAGGTCAGGGGCAACAGCAGGCCATCCTACTCCCACCTCACACAACAGACTCACAGGTGTTTGCTTCAGACCATGATAATGGTGAGGAGTAAAGACGTGCTGACTAGAAGCATTGGGAACAGCAAGGTGTGCTACCTCCAGTCTGGCCTGGGGACTGGATTTCCATTGAGTGCACCATGAGTTGTCAAGTATATCATATTTTCTCCAAATCCACACAGTCATTCTGTGGTGGGTATTGTGTTCCCTGCAATATTGTGTGTTCCCCGAAAAAAACATATCTGGGGTCAGAGAACAGACAGCCACTAGAACAAGGCCAAAAGTGGTGGTTAGAAAATGGGAACAGTAAGCCATAACAGAAGGTGGGCTGTAGTGTTGCATGCCTTTAATCCCAGCACTTGGGAGGCAGAGCCAGTTGGATCTCTGAGTTCAAGGCCACTTTAGAAACAGTTCAGCATGGTGACCCATGCCTTTAATCCCAGAAACCCAATCTTTAATCCCAGTGTGTGGGGACAGAGAGAGAAAGGTATATAAGTCGTGAGGACCAGGAACTAAAGTAAAATATGTAGTTAGTTAAGCATTTGGTTAGTTAAGCATTTGTCTGGAGAAGCATTCAAGCTATGGAGCAACACAGTTCAGCTGAGACTCATTCTGGATGAGGACTCAGAGGTTTCCAGTCTGAGGAAACAAGACCAGCTGAGGACCTGGCGAGGTGAGGTAACTGTGACTTGTTCTGTGTCTCTCTGACCTTCTAGCATTCGCCCAAATAACTGGCCTCAGATTTGATTTTATTAATAAGTACCTTTAATATTCATGCTACAACATTCTTTCTGCTCTGATCTGGAAGTTGTGAGTCATCGTGAGAACACTCCTGTCTGGTCCAGAACACTCTTGTCTGGTCTGGAGACACGGAGGGTGTAGGGGGCTGAGTCAGAGATACCTCTTGAATAGAAGCTAGTTGGCCTTCTTCATATGAGTCTTTACTTCCTGCCACCTTCCCAGGTCCTTCAGGGATCAAAGGAATCAAGGCCAGTGATTTAATCAAGGAAGTCACTAGTGGTCCCCTGGCCTGTTTACAAAACAGGTTGTCTTCATAGAAGGATTCTGCTAAAATGATCCAGCAATGGTAAGCCCCAAAGGACCTGAACTTCTCTCTGATTGCACACCCTCAGGAAAGCAGGGTCTTCCCCCTTCCAGGGCAGTTTCCATCTCAGCTCAGCAGAGGGACTTCCTGGAGATCTTGGGCTTCTTCACAGGCTTCACATAGAGGTTGTCTATGATGCTCCCCTCTATGTTCCAGCAGCCAGATAAGGAGGAGTTCTCCTTCTCAGCTCTGGAATCCTTGGTGCTGATAGGAAGAGGGATGTTCTCAGTGTCTGTCTCCTCCATCTGCTGGAACTCCAGTTCAGGGGGAAGCAAGGCTCTGGGTAGGGGATGGTAAAAGGTTTGGCAGCAATCAAGGGGAAAGTGCTGACACCATCTTTGAAAAGACTCTGGGTCTTGCCTGTCCTGGCTATGAAGCAGGTGAGTGCTCACTCCACATTTCCCTCATGGACTGCTTGTCAAACACTGATTCAAGGTATGAAGGAGTTTTGATGTAGGTTTGGGGATCAGGAAACTCAGGAAATGGCTGAGGATGGGTGGTGGGTGGGGTCTGTTGTGCACTGCACAGAGAGCCTTGGGTTTCACTGGCTGATTGGTCACCAGAGGTGCAGTGATGACCATCCTCTCAGACCCTTTTGCATAAGCAGGAAGAGTATCCATATTGAACCCCATTTCAGGAGTGTGACCAGGACATTCCACAGTGTGTGCTGAGGCCTGGCTGTGTGTTCACAGTAAGACTTGGCACTACTGCCATCATTTGATATGTAGCTCTCTAGCATCTCTGTCAATGTTTCCACAGATGCTTTCTCAGAGCTCTCAAATCCGGCCTATGTCAGCAAGGAACTAACAACCACATGTGGAGTCCTCTTCCAGGACAGATGGTAGTTATCAGCAGCATTAATGGACTGTTTGCCCCCTGATCCCTTTCGGCCAACTTGCTCACTCTACTGCCCTGTAATAGGAATCTTAAAAGGGCCAGGAGGTGATATCCCACTTCTAAAGCAGAGTCAGGCAGATCTCTATGATTTTGAGGCCAGCCTGAGCTACAAAGTATACTACAGAAAAGGCAACAAAGCTACAAAGAGAAACCTTGCCTCAAAAAACAAAACAAAACAAAATAAAAATTTGAAACCAGATATTTGGATGAAGAACTGAGAGATCAGAGGAATAAGACAAGCCACAGCTAACCTCACATCCACAACTACTGATTGAATCCTATTTCCACAAAGCTTCAGACAGTGAAAGATTCAGAGTCATGACCAGAATGAAACTCAGCTGAAGTGCCTGTGGTTCCTCGTCCTCATTCTTATATACCTCTCTGCGGCCTGAGGTCACTTCCTGGAATTAAAAGTGTGTGTCTTTCCCAAGCAAGAAATGTGATTTCAAGTGCTGGGATTAAAGATGTGTGTCACCATGCCTGGCTGTTCTATTTGTGGCCTTGACCTCTGACTCCAAAGTGATAGTGTTAAAAGCCTGGGTGCGACCATTTTCTCATCTCTGTCTAATCTAGTGTTTGTTCTGTTCTCTGACCCACAGATATGTTTCATTAGGGTACACAATTTATTGGGGATATGAAGGCAATGCAGACCCCATCTTGGGTATTAGGGACAGGACTGTGTTGTGACAGGGAGAACCTCAAATTTCCAGAGTGACCCAAGGTTACCACCAGCTCTCCGTTTCATGAATCTGCAGCAAGCTGGCACTTGTTTCCAGGGCTCAAACTCTGCTCATTAGCTGACCAAACTCTGTTGCTTTGCAGGATAATCTCCCAGCAAGATGGCCTTCTGCCTCCTTGAGGAATGAGGCTTCAGAAGCCAATACAACTCTACAATGGCTTTGGACCATAAGCTCCTGAACTTGAATTCTTTTAAACAAAGACATCATGTAGTTTATTTTGTATTTTTTTAAATAAGCACACATTACAATAAAGAAAAAAACCTTTGATTTGTAAATTCAAATTTGGGAAGAAAGGGAAAGAAATAAAGACTTTTGAAAAACTGAATTACAGAGAGGGAGTGACTTTATACCCCTAAAGTTCTCAACTGCACAAAACCAAGGTCCACACAACTCCTGCTTGGCCACCAAGGGAGGGAGTTAGGCATCTTCCCAGTAGCAGGCCTCGCCTTCTATTCCTGCTCTGGCACAAAGGAAAACAGATCAACTTGAGACAACCAAACAGTTTTGGTTACAAGTATAATAAAATATTCTTAATCCTATGAATTTGAGACACCACATTTATCATCTTTGTTGAAATAGGTATGTAAAAATGCCTCTATATAGTTCTTTAGACATCATTTTCTTCCAAAGAAAATGAAGTGAACACATAGACTGTTGGAATGAAGTTGATACCCTCAGTTACAAATGCTTGATGCTTTTTTCCTTTTAAAGTTTTATTAAAAACTATTTCTTCTTCTTTAAGTAAAGAACATTATACCAAAAAATACATTGTGAAATATCCAGAGACATGTGAGTTTGTTTCCTTGAGCAAACAGCGTCCATCCTAGGAGTAGGAGTTGCAAACTAGGAAGTCCCTGGAGTCTGTCTTAGTCATTTTAATTTGTGGTTCTTATTGTATTTAGATGGGACCTCAGGTTCCAGAGACACTCTAATCATAGTCCTCAAATGCAGGGAATACAGTTCCTTAAGACACAGTTCAGGGAGCAAAAGGCAGATTTTGTGAATTCATTCTCTCAGTTCCTGTCACTACCAAGATTTTCTTGCAAGAGAGCACTGGCACATCACTCATTCAGAGATAAGATGATGTCATCTTCCCAATCAGAGTTGTCTGAGCTGTCCTCTACCAGAATCACTACCTCTTCCTCCTCTGCTTCAGAGTCTTCTGCTTCCCCCTCCTCTCCCTCCTCTAGGCTTGCTAGCTCCTCATCAGAGGGAGAGAAGTCATTGTTCCCATCGTGTCCCGTGTTCTCACTGTTGTTAGCCTCCTCCATCTCTGCTCTGGCCACTGGTCAGTGTCAAAGTCATCTACATCATCCGTGCCATCATCATCACTCTCTTCCTCCTGTTCTTCCTCTTCCGAGTCTTCTCTCATCTTCTTCCTCTGCCAGACTGC
>NW_023412645.1:0-37881 GCF_903995425.1 Onychomys torridus
TTATGACAGTTTCTTTCATTATGTAGGGATTTTTTAGCTATCCTGGGTTTTTTTTGTTTTCCCACTGAAGTTTTGAGGAATGGTCCTTTCAAAGGTTTCTGTAAAAAAATTGTTGGAATTTTGAGTGGGTATTCGTGTTTGAATCTGATAGGTTGCTTTTTGTAAGCTTGCCCATTTTTACTATGTTTTATTTTTATAATTGAATTTAATTTTTACATATCATCTATGGTTTCCCCTGTCCTCCCACTCCTGCCCCTGCCCCTGCCTTCCCCCTAACACATCCCCCATTCCCACCTCCTTCAGGGCAAGGACTCCCCTGGGGAAATCAGTCTCAACCTATGAAGATTCAATCTAGGCAGGTCCAGTCTCCTCCTCCTGCCTGAGCAAAGCTGTCCTGCATAAGTCAACCAGGTTCCAAACAGCCAGCTCATGCACTAAGGGGACAGTTTTCTCTGGTCCCACTGACTGAGTGCCTCCCAAAAAGTTCAAAGCTATTCAATTGTTCTCACTTATCCAGAAGTCGATCAGTTGGGGACTGTCTCAGCTTTTGGTTTCATATTCATTGTGTTTCTATTAGGTTTGGCTATTTGTCCTGTGATTTTTCCAATCTTTGGTCTCAACAATTCTTGCTCATACAATCCCTCATCTTTCTTGCCAATTGGACTCCTTGGAGCTCCAACCTGGGGCCTGGTCATGGCTCTTTGCATCCTCTTCCTCAGTCATTGGATTGGAGATTTCTAAGCATGGGACAGGTGGTGTTGGCCATCTGATCAGCAGACTAGGTCAGTTCAGGTTTTTCTCTCGGACCATTGCCAGTAGTCTACAGTGAGGTAGTTCATTGTGATTTTCTGAGGGACCTCTCTAACACTTGCTTCTTGCTATTCTTCATGTTGGTCTTTGTTATCATGCTCTGTTATTCCTGTTCTCCCTCTCTGGTCTTGATCCCAGCCTGGATCTCCCACTCCCCTAATCTCCTCTTTCCTCGAAACTTGCCCTTCATTACCTCCACTTCACGTCCAGGTTTTTTCATGGTAGGATATCACCATTTCTTTGTCAATTGGGCGGATCCCTGTGGTCTTTTTAGGGTCCTCTTTAACTAGGTAGGGCCTCCCTGGATTTAGGCAGTCTAATCATCTTTGTTTTCATTCTAGTATCCTCCATTGAGGAGTACATACCCATGTTTGTCTTTCTGAGTCGGGTACCCCACTCAGTATTTGTTAATCCTACTGATCCATGAGCCATGGAGATCTTTTCATTTTTCTGATATTCCTGTTCAATTTCTTTCTTCAGGCTTGAAGTTTTTGTCTATAAGTCTTTCACTTGGCTGGGTTTAGGGTAGCCCCCTCAAGGATATTTTATATTATTTTTTGGCTATTGTAAGATGTGTTGTTTCCCTGATTTCTTTCTTAGCGCCATGTAATCGATCTTTAGCTTATAGGAAGGCTACTGCCATGCAGTGGTGCGCGACATACCGCTTTAATCCCCAGCATTTGGGAGGGCAGCAGGAGGCGAGGTGGATCTCTCTGAGTTTCAGCCCAGGCTGGGGTCTACACGCAGTCAAGTTCTAGGACAGCCAGAGGGCTTTTAACAGAAGAACCACGTCTTGTCGGGAAAAAAAAGAATGGGTTAAATGTTGGCTACTGAATTTTATTGAAGGTGTTTATAGACTGTATGAATTAACTGTTAGAATATTTGGATTGGATTTCTATACTATCATATCATCTTCATGTAATGATACTTGTAGCTGGAGCTATCTCCAGTCCACCTGGGCCCATAGCCACTCACACCCAAATAAACAACAGATGTTTATATTGTTTAAAGTATTTGGCCTAATGGCTCATGGATTCTTGATATCTAGTTATTATATCTTAAAGTAACCCATTTCTATTAATCTACAAGTTGCTGCTGGCTTATGGCTTACCAGTACTCTATATCTTGCTTCTCGTTGTGTCGGCAAGCTGGTGACCCCTTACTCAGCCCTCCTATTCCAGAATTCTCCTCTCTCTTTGTCCTGCTAACTTCCTGCCTGGCTGCTGGACAATCAGCATTTTATTTATGAACCAATCAGTGCAACACATTTACAGCATAGAGAATATCCACAGCAGATACTTTCTCTTTCTTCCTTTCTAATTTGTATCTCCCTGATCTCCTTTAGTTGTCTTATTGCTCTTGCCAAAAACTTCCAGGTACTATATTGAATAGCTATGGAGAGAGTGGACAACCTTGTCTTGTTCCTGATTTAATGGAATTGCTTTGAGTTTCTCTCCATTTAATTTGATTTTGGCCATAGGCTTGCCTGTTAATTCCCTTTATTATGTTGAGGTGTATCTCTTATATCCCTAATTTCTCCAAAGACTTTTATCACGAAGGGATGTTGGGTTTGTCAAAGGCTTTTTCAGGCATCTAGTTTGATCATCATGGTTTTTTTTCCTCTAAGTTTGTTTATATGGTGGGTTACATTGACTTATTTTCTTATGTTGAATCATGCGTGCATCTCTGGGATGAGGCCTACTTGATCATAATAGATGATCTTTTTGATGTGTTATTGGATTTGATTTGCTTGTATTTTATTGAGAATTTTTGTATTAATGTTCACGAAGGAAATTCTTCTGTTATTTTCTTTCTTTGTTGATTGTGTGGTTTGGTTACCAGGGTAACTGTGGCCTCATAAAAATAATTTGTTAATACTCTTTCTGTTTAAATTTTGTGGAATAATTGAGGAGTACTGGTATTAGCTCTTCTTTGAAAGTTTTGTAGAATTCTATTCCAAAACCATGTGGCCATGGGCCTATTTTGGTTAGGAGACTCTTCTTCTTCTTCTTCTTCTTCTTCTTCTTCTTCTTCTTCTTCTTCTTGTTATTATTATTATTATAATCATCATCATCATCATTATTATTATTAAGAATTTTTTTATTCATCTTACATACCAAACACAGATCCCCATAACTCCCACCCACCCTATCACCCAGGGCTCCCCCTCAGCCTACCCGGTTAGGAGACTCTTAAATGATGGCTTCTATTTAAATAGACCTGACCTATTGTAATTCTTATTTAAATTGTTTATCTGACTTGATTTAACTTTGGGTAAGTGGTTTCCATTGAGAGGAATTATCGATTTCTTTTAGATTTTCCAATTTTGTGGAGGTACAGGCTTTTACAGTATGACTTAACAGTTCTTCAGATGTCCTCAGTGTCTGTTTTTATGTCCTCCTTTTTGTTTCTGATATGGGTTAATTTGGATAGTCTCTCTCTGTCTTTTAGTTAGTTGGGATAAAGATGTGTCTATCTTGTTAATTTTCTCAAAGAAACCAACTCTTTGTTTCATTGACTGTTTGATTGTTCTCTTTGTTTTTTTGATTTTTATTTTATTGATTTTTATTTTATTGATTTCAGCTCCCAGTTGATTATTTCCTGCCATCTCCCTCCTCTTGGGTGTGTTGCCTCTTTTTGTTCTAGAGCTTTTGGTATGCTGTTAAGTTCCTACTATGAGATCTCTCCAATTTTTTAATGCAGGCACTTAGTACCATGAACTTTCCTCTTAGCACTGCTTTTCATTGTGTTCTATAAGTTTGGGTATATTATGCATTCATTTAGCACTGAATTCTAGGAAGTGTTTAATTCTTTCTGTCTTTCTGCCTTCACCCAGCAGTCATTCATTAGATAGTTGTTCAGTTTCTATGAGTTGAAGGCTTTCTGTTATTTCTGTTGTTGTTTATGGAGGTCTACAGAGGTTTCCTAGTGAGATCAGAGCTTGCTTTACCCAGCAGGGCTCCATAGGGGAATGATTGGACCACTGGCATGGTTACCAGGTGTTTGGAAGGATCTGCACTTGGCTGTGCAATATGCTTTGATCTAGCAATGGAGAAGTCTCTTGCTCTGCCTCTTGACATTGTTGTAAAAAGCCCCTTTGAAGAGACAGAAGGGGCCAGTAGATTTTGATCCAGGTAATCTCAAAGCTTTCCTGTGCTTCTGTCTGTCTCCTCTCTGCTCTCTTTCTATCTAAAAGTTTCTTATGCCACTCTCCTCCTCATAGGAACTCTTTAAAAGGTGGGAGCTGGCTTCCCACAGTTGTTGAAATGAATTTTTTATCCGTGGTGGTCTGATAGGGTGCAGGGTGTTATTCTATTTTATTTTAATCTGCTGAGAGTTGTTTTGTGTCCATGTATGTGGTTGACTTTGGACAAGGTTCTGTGATGATCTGAGAAGAAGGTATATTCTTTTGTATTTGGATGATAATGTTCTGTAGATGTCTGTTAGGTTAATTTGGTTCACTATACTTCATAGCTCCAGTATTTCTCTGTTTAATTTTTGTCTGGATGACCTATCTGGTGGTGAGAATGGGATATTGAAGCCTCTCATTATCAATGTGTGAGGGTAGATGTGTGTTTTATGCTTTAGTAGTATTTCTCTTACAACCTTGGGTGCCCTTGCATTTGGAGTATAGATGTTAAGAATTAAAATGTCATCTTGGTGGATTTTCCCTTTAAGAGTATGAAGTGCCCTTCCTAGTCTCTTTTGACTAATTTTGGTTTGAAGTCTATTTTGTTAGACATTAGAATGCCTACTCCAGGTTGCTTCTTATGATCATTTGCTTGGAATACCTTTTTCCAAACCTTTACTCTGAGGTAATGTCTATCTTTGATATTGAGGTGTGTTTTTTATAGAGAGCAGAAGGATGGATCCTGGTTTTGCTTCCATTATGTTAGTTGGTGTGTTTTTCCTCAGGGAATAGACATTGAGAGACATCAATGACCACTGATTTTTTTCTTTATTATTATGTGTTTTAAATTTTATTTATCAGCCATGGTTTCCCCTGTTCTCCCCACTACCAACCCCAACCCCACCATCCCCAGCCTCTCCCCTCCATTCCCATTTCCTCCAGGATCAAGGCACCCTTGGGGATTCATTTAAACCTGGTGGATTCAGTACAGGTAGGTCCTGTCACCTCCTTCCAGACTGAGCAAAGTGTCCCTGCGTAAGCCCAAGGTTTCAAACAGTCAGCTCATGCACTAAGGACAGATCCTGGTCCCACAGACTGGGTGCCTCCCAAGCAGATCAAGCTATTCAATTGTCTCACTTATGCAGAGGGCATGATCCAGCTGAGGGCTCCACAGCGCTTGTTTCATAATTCATGTGCTTCCATTTATTTGGCTATTTGTCCCTGTGATTTTTGCAAACTTGGATTCAACAATTCACGCTCTTTCAGACCTTCCTCTTTCTCAAAACACCTGGAGCTCCATCTGGGCCTGGCTGAGGATCTCTGCATCCACTTCCATCAGTTATTGGACGAGAGTTCCAGCATGACAGTTATGGTGTTTATCCATCGGATCACCAGACTAGGTCAGATCAGGCTTTCTTTCAACCATTGCCAGCAGTCTACAGACGATGTATCCTTATGGATTTTTGGGGACCTCTCCAGCACTCTGCCTATTCCTGTTTGCATGTGGTCTTCATTTATCATGGTCTGTTATTCCTTGTTCTCCCTTTCTATTCTTGATCCAATTGCTCTATTAGTGATCTCCTGCCTAATTTCTTGAGTTCTTTATATATTCTGGATATCAGCCCTCTGTCATATGTGGGTTTGGTGAAGAACTTTTCCCATTCTGTACGCTGTCGCTTTGTCTTGTTGAACATGTCCTTTGCTCTAGAAAAGCTTCTCATTTTCAATAGATCCCATTGATTGATTGTTTCTCTCAGTGTCTGTGCTACTGGTGTTATATTTAGAAAGTGTTCTCCAGTGCCAATGTGTTCAAGAGTACTTCCTACTTTCTCTTCTATCAGGTTCAGAGTAGCTGGATTTATGTTGAGGTCTTTGATCCACTTGGACTTAAGTTTTGTGCACTGTGACAGATATGGATGTATTTGCAGCCTTCTATACATTGACATCCAGTTATGCCAGCACTATTTGTTGAAGATGCTTTCTTCTTCCATTGTATATTTTTGGTTTCTTTGTCAAAAATTATATGTTCATAGCTGTGCGGGTTTTAGTCAGGGTCTTCAATTCGATTACATTGGTCCACATGTCAGTTTTTATGCCAGTACCAAGTTGTTTTTATTACAGTAGCTCTATAGTAGAGCTTGAGGTCGGGGATTGTGAAGACTCCAGAGGTTGTTTTATTGTACAGGATTCTTTTTGCTATTCTGGGTTTTTTGTTTTTCCATATGAAGTTGAGTATTATTCTTTTCAGAGCTGTGCAGAATTGTGTTGGTAATTTGATGGGAATTGCGTTCAATCTGTAGATTGCTTTTGGTAAGATTGCCATTTTTACTATGTTAATCCTGCCTATCCATGAGCATGGGAGATCTTTCCATTTTCTGACATCTTCTTCAATTTCTTTTTTTAGGGACTTAAAGTTCTTGTCATATAGGTCCTTCACATGCTTAGTTAGCATAACCCCAAGGTATTTTATATCATTTGTGGCTATTGTAAAGGGTGATGTATCTCTGATTTCCTTCTCAGCCTCTTTGTCTACTGTATGCAGGAGGGCTACTGATTTTTTTGAGTTGATCTTATATCCTGCAATGTTGCTGAAGGTTTATATTAGCTGTATCACTTCCTTGGTTGAATTTTTGGGGTCACTCATGTATACTAACATGCCATCTGCAAATAGGGAGAGCTTGACTTCTTCCTTTCCAATTTGTATCCCCTTAATTTCTTTATGTTGTCTTATAGCTCTGGCTAGAACTTCAAGTACTATATTGCATAAGTAGGAGGAGAGGGGACAGCCTTGCCTTCTTCCTGATTTTAGTGGTATTGCTTTGAGTTTCTCTCTATTCAATTTGATGTTGGCTGTTGGCTTGCTGTAGATTGCCTTTATTATGTTTAGGTATGTTCCCTGTATTCCTGATCGCTCCAAGACCTTTATCATGAAGGGGTGTTGGATTTTGTCCAATGCCTTTTCTGCATCTAGCGAGATGATCATGTGGTTTTTTTTTTTTTGAGTTTATTTATATGGTGTATTACATCGACAGACTTTCATATGTTGAACCACCCTTGCATCCCTGGGATGAAGCGAGGGGACTTTTTTTGGGGTCTAGTCTGTTTGGTGTTCTATAGGCTTCTTGTATCTTCATAGGCATTTCATTCTTTAAGTTGGGGAAGTTTTCTTCCATGATCTTCTTAAATACATTTTCTGTGCCTTTGAGTTGGTATTCTTCTCCTTCCTCTATGCCTATTATTCGTAGGTTTGGTCTTGTCATGGTGTCCCAAATTTCTTGGACATTTTGGGTCATGACTTTGTTGGTTTTAGTGTTTTCTTTGACTGATGAATCTATTTCTTCTACTTTATCTTCAACACCAGAGATCCTCTCTTCCATCTCTTGCATTCTGTTGGTTATACTTGCATCTGAAGTTCCTGTTTGTTTACTCAGATTTTCTATTTCCAACATTCCTTCTGCTAGTGTCTTCTTCATTTTTTCTATTTCCCTCTTCAGGTCTTGGATTGTCTCCCTTGCTTTTTCATGATTTTCATTCAAGGATTTATTGTTTTCTTCTTCTTTAATTGTCCTTTCCTCTAGTTTTTTATAGCGTTCTTCCCATCTTTTGTTTGTCTGTTGCTCTACTTTATTTTTGATTTCTTCTATATAAGGCTCTAGCCTCTTCATGATGTTACTTATAAGGTTCTTTTCTTCTTCTTCCATTCCGTGATGTTCAGGTCTAGCTGTTGGAGAAGGGCTAGGTTCTGGTGATGCTGTATTGCTCTTTATTTTGTTGTATGTACTTCTGCCTTGATGTCTGCCCATCTCCTCTTGTGTTCGTTCTTGGTCTTTTCACTGTACTTGGTCCAGAGAGAGTTGACAGGTTTAGGGAGCCTCTCTCTGGTCCAGATGGAAGCTCTGGGCCAGATGGGAGAACTGGTCCAGATGACAGTGCTGGCTGGATAGGAGCTGGGGGATGGACTCTTAGTCTTGGGAAGTCCCTGGGATCTCCTTATTTTGTCCAGATGGGAGCTCCTCTTGTCCAGATGGGAGTTCCTCTTGTCCAGATGGGAGTTTCTCCTGTCTCTCTGGTCCAGATGGGAGTTCCAGGGCAGGATGGAAGGTTGGGGCTGGTCTCTCACAAAGTCCCTGGGGTCTCCTTATTTTGTCCAGATGGCAGCTCCTCTTGTCCAGATGGGAGTTCCTCTGGTCTCTGGTCCAGGTGGGAGTTCCGGGGAGGAAGGAAGCTGGGGGCTGGTCTCTGAGTCTCAGTAAGTAGCTGGGGACTTGTGCAAATGGGTGTGGGGGCAGGGTGTGTAGACTGCAGGCAGACACTGCAGTCTTGGAAAAGGGGAGCCTTCCCACAGGGCCTGCCATTTTGCTGGAAACTGGGGCCACATTGGTCAGGTCCTCCCAGAGTGGCCTGTGTCCAGAGGTGGGACCCAGGTACAGGTGCCTCTCTGACTATAACCCAGGCACTCACCTCTCGACCAATGATTTTTAATTCCTATTATTTGTTGTTGTTGTTGGTGGTGGTGGTGGTATTAAAGTGGTGATGTTGGTTGGTGGTGATGTGTGGATGTGTGTGTGCTTCCCTTCTTATGGTTTTACTGGAGTCAGATTATTTATTTCCTGTGTTTTCATAGGCATTTTTAACATCTTTATGTTGGAGTTTCCTTTCTAGTACCTTCTGTAATGCTGGATTTGTGGATAGAAAATACTTGAATTTGAATTTTTCATGAAATATCTTATTTCCATCTATGTTGATTGAAAGTTTTGCTGGGTATAGTAGTCTTGGCTGTCATCTATGGTCTCTTACAGTCTATAGTGCATCTGTCCAGGCCCTCTGGCTTTTATAGTCTCCACTGAGAAATCAGGTGTAATTCTAATACGTATAACTTTATATGTTACTTGGTTTTTTTCTTCTTCAAGCTTTTAATATTCTTTATTTGTTATATATGCTTAGTGTTTTCATTATTATGTGGTGAGGGGACTTTTTTTTCTGGTTCAATTTATTTGGTGTTCTATATGCTTCTTTATCTTTATAGAAATCTCCTTCTTTAGATTAAGAAACTTTTCTTCTATGATTTTGTTGAAAATATTTTCTGGCCCTTTGAGCTGAGATTCTTCTCCTTATTCTATACCTATTATAATTAAGTTTGATCTTCTTATAGAGTGCAAGAATTCCTGGAATTTTTGTGTCAGGAATTTTTTAGATTTAATTTTTTTGGGTGCATTATCTGTTTCTTTTATCATATCTTGAATGTCTGAGATTCTCTCTTCCCTCTCTTGTATTCTCTTGGTGATGCCTGTGTCTGTACTTCCCGTTCACTTACCTAGATTTTCCATTTCCAGAATTCCTTCATTTTGTGTTTTCTTTATTGCTTCTATTTCCATTTTCAGGTCTTGGTCAGTTTTATTAATTTCCTTCAACTGTTTGATTTGTCTTGGCTTTCTTTATGGGATTTATTCATTTGCTCCAATTTTTTGTTCATATTTTCCTTGATTTCTTTAAAGGGCTAATTCATTTTCCTCTTTAAGGACCTCTATCATCTCCATAAAGTTAGTTCTGAGGTCTTTTATCTTGTGCTTTGACAGTGTTGGAATACTTGGAAGTTGTTACAGTAGGACAGCTGGGCTCTGCTGGTGACATATCATCATGGCTGTTGTTGATTGCATTCTTAGTCTGGTATCCAGGCACCTGGGTTTGGGGTGATTTTAGGTCTAGGTGTCAATTTTTAAGTTTGTCTTTGTTTGGTGGGTGTTTTATTTCTTTGTTTCTCTTTCCTGTTTAGTCTTTTGGTCTGTGTGGCTTATGGTTGAACAGAGGTTCTCTTCTTGAGTTGGGGGCTGGACTTCAGGCAGCTGCCCTGGCCTCTTGTTGAGCAGGGGGTCTCCATCTGAATTTGGAGCTGGGACATAATGAGGAGGGGAGGGGTGATTGGGCATGGTGTCAGAGGTGCACTAAGAGAGTGAAGGAAGTCCTCAGGTGGAAGTTCTATCTGGAGTTCTGGTTGCTTTAGTGGCCTCTGGTCCAGCAATTGAGTCTCTGCCTGAGTTTGCCTATTGGTTCTTCTGGCTGGTGTGGCCTGCACTTGAGTAGGAGATATCTGCCTGAGTTGTGTGATGTTTTTAATAGATTCCCAGCTGGCAGGTACTGAGGAATTGGGTCGACATGTACATTTATATCAGACCAGAAAGTCTGATATGTATGCCTCCATTTGTCTACTCAAGTCTGTCTTGCTTGTGAAACGTTCTATTATATGAGATTTTTCCAGCTTCTGCTTCTTTCTGAACCATCTCTGCACACTTGCTGTTTCTCACCTCAGTATACACACACACACACACACACACACACACACACACACACACACACGGGGCTGTAGAGATGGTTCAGAGGTTAAGAGCACAGGCTGCTCTTCCAGAGGTCCTGAGTTCAATTCCCAGAAATCACATGGTAATTCACAACCATCTGTAATGAAATCTGGTGCTCTCTTCTTGCATGCAGGGCTATATGCAGGCAGAACAGTATATATATAAAATAAAGAAAGAAAATCTTAAAATATAAGTATATATATATGCATATATACACATATATAATTTGAATAAAATGATGAAGGCCTGTATCATGAATGCAAATTACTTAAAGTTTTTCTATTCTTTTATTTATCATCATCATTATTATTATTATTATTATTATTATTATTATTATTATTATATTTGTGTTTTAATTTTTCACATTAGCCATGGATTCCCAAGTCCTCCCCCATCCCATCCCTGCCCCCACCTTGTCCCCATCCCATCCCCTCCATTCCCATGTCTTCCAGGGCCAAGACTCCCCTGGGGATTCATTTAAACCTGGTAGATTCAGTACAGGCAGGGCCAGTCCCCTCTTTCCAGGCTGAGCACAGTGTCCCTGTGTAATACCCAGGTTCCAAACAGCCAAGTCATGCACTAAGGACAGGTCCTTGTCCCACAGACTGAATAGTTCAAGCTATTCAATTGTCCCACTTATCCAGAGGGCCTGATCCAGCTGGGGGCTCCACAGCCTTTGGTTCATAATTCATGTGCTTCCATTCATTTGGCTGTTTGTCCCTGTGTCTCTCCAATCTTGGTCTCAACAATTCACACTCTTATAATCTCTCCTCTTTCTTGACATTTGGACTCCTGGAGCTCCACCTGGGGCCTGGCCGAGGATCTCTGCATCCACTTCCATCAGTTATTGGATGACAGTTCCAGCATGACCATTAGGGTGTTTGGCCATCTGATCACCAGACTAGGTCAGATCAGGCTTTCTCTCAACCATTGCCAGCAGTCTACAGAGGTTGTATCATTGTGGATTTCTGGGGAACTCTCCAGCACTCTGCCTATTCCTGTTCTCATGTGATCATCATTTAACATGGTCTGTTATACCTTGTTCTCCCTTTCTGTTCTTGATTCAGCTGGGTTCTCCTGCTCCCCTAAGCTTTCTTTCTCTCCAACCTTGCCCTTCATTACTCCCACTGTCATCCAGGTTGTTCATATAGATCTCATCCTTTTCTCTGTCATTGGGTGATCCCTGTGTCTTTCCTAGGGTCCTGCTTTCTAAGTAGCCTCCCTGGAGTTGTATAGCAGTCTAGTCATCTTTGTTTTACATCTAGTATCCTCCTATGACTAAGTACATGCCATGTTTGTCTTTCTGAGTCTGGGTTACCTCACTCAGGATGAATTTTTTTCTAGATCCATCCATTTGCCTGAAAACCTCATGATGTGGTACATATACACAAAGGAGTACTACTCAGCAGAGAAAAATTGATCTTTTTCAAATCCATTTTCCACACTGTAATTTTGAAAGGATGTTGCTACATGTAGCCCACACTATGGTAGAATATTGTGTTAAGTTTCTCAAGAGACAGAATAATGAATGTATCTGTCTATATCTATCCAACTTCTTTATTGTGGTGCACAATATTCTTTGTCATATGAGCCTTGTTTACATTTACCACTAAAAATGTAATTTCTTAGTTCTTCACTGAAGAGTGCATGATCTGGACATTCATTCTTCATCTCCTCCTGTTCTGTGTTTGCTTTCTCATCCCTGACATCCTTGGTATCGATACAAGCACATAGCGATATATAAGAGTTTGTGAATATAACTCTGTGTATCTGCCACAATGTGCTTCTCAATTCTTTGCTTTATTTTTCATATATTTTACACCTCTCTTTATTTGGTATAGGCAGTTAAGGATCATGAAGGGAGACTGTATTTATTTGTTTATTTCTGTTTTGTCTCTGTTATTCAACTCGATTTCTATGATTTTTGTTTCTCCTGATTTCTCTGTCACTTCATTGTACTGCATTAAAAAAGGCCTATTTGATCAATTTTTTCAATTATGAAATGGAAAAACACATGATTACAGATAGAAAGAGTTATGTTTACAACACATTTCATCCTTTGACTCATCAATTTATTCTCTAATATTTTCCCTGGGACACAATTAACTAGTGTAGACAAAGTTGATCTGTTGCCATTATTCCTAATAGGGGTATAAAGAAAAGCAATGCCCTAAAGGAACTGGCAAAAATTGCATCTGTCAAAAATATATCCATATATGAGTGTAATAAAACACTATGCAATGATTAAAATGATGTTTTCAAAAATAAAAAAGTTGTATTTATACACATTGGGTTTTTATAATTTTCACTTTCTTAAAGCATTCTAGTTTACTTTTATTTCTAGAATATTTGTAATATGTCATGAAGTATTTTTTATCATCATTGACTGATAAATTGTCACAATTTTACTACCATGATTTCTGACATGTATTATTTAAATCCAACATATAAAACTATGAAATTTTCTGGATCTTGGTATAATGAGTTATATCAAGAACTAAACTATCATTTAGGGATCCAGACAGTTTGGCATTACGTCCTCAGTGTCTGGGTGTCCATGACACTCTGTTTTCCTGACAACACCCCAGTAGGACAAAGGGGCCCTGATGTTAGTGTAGATAGAGGTAGACTGGGGTTGTTTGGCATCTGAATTGGGAGGGCTTCCTTGCTATATCTGGAGAAGTGTGGAGTCCCAGCGTCCATGTGGTCTCCACATCAAGCAGGTTTTAAAATGACTTCATTTTGTACTTACATTTCTGTCTTCTCCCCAGAACAAAGTCTGGAGCTGTTGCCCAAAGGACTGGAAACCATTTAGTTCCCACTGCTACTTCACTACAATTGATCCTGCATCTTACAACAAGAGTGAGGAGAAGTGCTCCAGCATGGGTGCTCATCTGATGGTGATCCACAGCCAGGAAGAGCAGGTGCATCCTGGGACAGAGTGGGGCCTGGGCCTGGCCTGGTGTCTGCCTCTTTTTACTAAGAGGGAGTTTTGTTGACATGGGTATTACTGATGTGGAGGAGGCCTTTCCACCAGGTAGCTGGAAAGGATGCTTCAGCCTTGGCATTCTCCACCTTGCCCCTTGCTTCAGTGAAGCTAAACAACCCACAAGGAACTGTGGCAACAGAAATGCAACACCTGTGGGTGGAGGGAAGGATGAAATGTTTCTGCTGGAAAGAGCAGTTTGTGATTCCAGCACTCTAAAGCTTCCTGTAGTACCCACTGCCTAACAGATCAGGGCACAGAACTGACTAGGGAAAGGAGGTCAAATCAGGAGAGTCAAAGTCAACCATCAGAAATGAAATATCTGAGGTAATGAATAGAGAATAATTTAATCTTCTAAATTCTCTCATGCACAACTTTTAAGAATGGGGCTGGGTTCAATCCAAGATTGCAAAAAACACAGGGACAAATAGCCAATTGAAAGAAAGCACACAAATTATGAACCAACAGCTGTTGAGCCCCTAGCTAGCTCTGACCCTCTGGATAAGTGAGACAATTGAATAGCTTGATCTGTTTGGGAGGCACCCAGGCTGTGGGACCCGGACCTCTCCTTAGTGCATGAGCTGGGTGTTTGGAACCTGGGGCTTACACAGGGACACTTCGCTCAGCCTGGAAGGAGGGGACTGGACCTGCCTGTACTGAATCCTCCAGGTTTAAATGAATCCTCAGCGGTGCCTTGATCCTGGAGGAGATGGGAATGGAGGGGAGGGAATGGGGGGAGGTGGGGTGGGAGCGGGAGGAGGAGGACATGGGAACCCATGGCTGATGTATAAAATTAAAACACATAATAAAACATAATAATAAAGAATGGTGCTGGGGAAGAAAAGAGGGGGTGCATCTGAGATGAGGATTCCTTATGATCATGGACAGAGAGTGTTTCCAGTGTGATGGAAATCAGGCCCCTGAGTGATGACCTTGTGTCCTGGTCAGCTGGAGAGATGGCACTCCTGGGGGTGGGGGTGGGTCTTCTATTCCTTGACCCTTTCTTTGTCTTCTCATCTCCATGTGACCAGAAAAAAGTCAGTCAAAGTATCACAGTGTACCTCTAAAATGTGTAATTAAGGTGTATTACTCTAAAATTTCAGAAATATTTAAAGGCCTGGAGGAATGAAATAGCACTTGATTATTACATATTTACATAGGTGCATCATATTGGACATACAATTTTGTATAGTTAAATTAATTTTTAAAAGATCTTATAAAAATTCTATAACAGAAAAAGAAATACTTCATCCAGGCTGAATGCTGTATCTTTCTTTCCTCTTAGGATTTCATCACCAAGATCCTGGATCCTAAAGCTGCTTATTATATTGGTCTTTTGGATCCAGGTCGTCGACAGTGGCGATGGGTTGATCAGACACCATACAATGAAAGTGCCACGTGAGTCTAGAGTTTCCTAGAGGAGTCCTGGGTCCTGTAGCATGAGAAGACTTTGGGGTGTTCCAGCTGTTGGTTATGAAACTAAAACAGCTCCTGGTGTGAGTGCTGGGGATGGAGTTACTTTATCCCCATTTCCTCATCAGGGAGTCCTGTGACACATGTCACTGATACTCCAGGAGAGATGAGGAAACTGAGTTTGAAGAGTGTAGGGTGATAAGTATCCAGGGAACCCAACCAAGGTGCTACACCATGGTGGGTTTTATTATGCTTTCTGTCACTCTCCATATTTAACAATAGGATTTAATTTATTTTTATTTGTGTGTATATTTATGTCTTTCTGTGTGTCATGTGTTTGTTGGTGCCCATAGAGCCCTATAGTGGGTGTGGGATTCTCTGCAGCTAAGGTCACAGGTGGTATGACTACACCAATATGTATTCTGGGAACACAAATGCCATGTTTTCTGGAAAAGCAGCCAACACTCTTAATCTCTGAGCCATCTCTACAGTGTTCATTTATATCTTTATAATAAAAATTAATGTCAAGTTCATTACTGATTATTTCTCTTAAATCAAAAGCCATCAATCTCATATCTTTATGTGTCATATTTATGAAATTATTTAAAAACTCTAATACCTTTGTATGTTCCCATATTCTATCCTGATTTCTGTTGTGAGAAATAGGTAGTAATGTTATTCTCATCCTCAGTCTTCAGAGAATAAAAGTAGAAATCCAGGATATTAAATTACTTGTTCTAGATGACAGAAATACGAATATTATCTAACTATTTTGAGTAGTTCTCCAGTCTCTAAAATAAAACGATTGTAAAATGGCAAAAAACCCTTTATTAAAACATGAGATTAAGGAGAGACCTTTTTTAACATATAAATAAGCAGATGGAATGATAGTCCCCAGGTACCAAGATCTATGGATGAAGTAGCCTCTGGGATGTGTTCTAGGAGAACAGTTAAGTAACAGGCTAAGAGAATATTGAGTGCAGTGGGCCCTGATTTCCAGGGACATGTCAGACATGGATGGTGGAGAACGGTTGATTTGTACACACCTGAATCTGATTTCCACAAACTACCACCATATCCCGAGGCTTGCTTACTCTTGCTCTCTCTTTCCCAGCATCACAGTGGAAACACCCTGACGCTCTTTCCTCCCTTCCAGGTTCTGGCACCCAGGGGAGCCCAAAAGTGACCATGAACAATGTGTTATAGTACATCATCTAAATTCTGGTTGGGGCTGGAATGATGTCCGTTGTAATGATAAACAGAAGTCAGTTTGTCAGATGAAGAAAATATACTTATGAATTAATCATTCTTCATGGACATGGGATTGCCTTTTTATCCAGCATTTCTCAGACACCTAGAAAGATCTTCTTGTGGAAGAGATGTCCATAAAAATTTAGGTAGGCAGCCAACAATTTTACATATGATAATACTTATTCACATATATACTTATTTATTCATCCTTTACTCTTTTATATAATGAGAATTTCCCATATATCAGAGACTCTACAGGATCCGTTTTCTGCATATGCGGAAGCATACCAGCTTTTCTGTACATTCGTAGGATCCCAAAGTTGTATTTGATGATAGAATTGTAGGGTATGGTCCCTCTACCCATCTATCTCTCTCTTTGTTCCTCTGTCTTTGGATTTATTGATGTATAATTGACAAATAAATCATGAATATTTACATTACACTGTCTTGACTTGATATGGAAATGTATTGGGCAATGGCTACCACAATCAGGTGAACAGTACCCTCTATTACCTAACATAGTTGTCTGTTTTGTGTGTGTGTGTGTGTGTGTGTGTGTGTGTGTGTGTGTGTGTGTGTGTGTGGTGTTAGAACATTTAAGATCTTCTTAAGCAAATTCAGACAGACAGGGTGACATTGTTACCTATTGTCACTTTCAAATATTTTCTCTGGCATCCATCAGGATTTTCTCATGTCTCTGAATGCCTGCACTACCAGGAACCATTCAGGATCTTGGTCCCCATGGCTAGTGTGTCAGGTGCCATGGGAGCTGTAAGGCTGATGTGGGCCACTAATGGGTGGCTGATTCTGGACTGAGTGACCTCCCTCAACAGCAAGTTTAAGAAGATGGTAGCCAACCTATGGTGATATTTTATTTGTATTGAAATGTGATTTTATTTGTATGTTAATAAATAAAGTTGCCTGGGGTTCAAGCTAATAGCAAGCCATAGCAGAAGCCAAGCAGTGGTGGCATACACCTTTAATCCAGGTGACAGGCAGACCTCTCTGCGTTCAAGGATACAGCCAGCATGAAGACACATGCCTTTAATCTCAATACCAACCATATAAGACGTGGAGGTCTATACAAACAGGTACTGACAAGGAGGTCATGTGGTTGGGTTTACAACCAATGAGAAGGCAAAACAGAAAGTCTATAAAAAAAGACAAACACACAGGAAATAGGTCTCTTGCTAAGGGAAGGACGGGAGTGGAGGTGAAGGGTAAGGCTTTTAGCTCTTAGCTATTGCTCTGACCTCTTGGGCTTTCATCTCTGCATTGACTCTGTGTTTCCTTTTTTTTCTTTATTAATATGTGTTTTTAATTTTATACATCAGCCATAGCTTCCCCTGTCCTACCTCCCTCCAGTCCCCACGCCTACTTTCCCCCCAGCGCTTCCCCTCCATTCCCATCTCATCCAGGATCAAGGCACCCTTGGGGATTCACTTAAACCTGGTGGATTCAGTACAGGCAGGTCCTGTCCCCTCCTTCCAGGCTGAGCATGTGTCCCTGTGTAAGCCCAAGGTTCCAAACAGCCAGCTCATGCACTAAGGACAGGTCCTGGTCCCACAGCCTGGGTGCCTCCCAAAGACTTCAAGCTATTCAATTGTCTCACTTATCCAGAGGGCCTGATCCAGCTGGGGGCTCCACAGCCTTTGGTTCATAATTCATGTGCTTCCATTCGTTTGGCTATTTGTCCCTGTGCTTTTTGCAATCTTGGATTCAACAATTCATGCTCTTGCAGACTTTCCACTTTCTCGACACTTGGACACCTGGAGCTCCACCTGGGGCCTGGCTGAGGATCTCTGCATCCACTTCCATCAGTTATTGGATGAGAGTTCAGGCACGA
Source organism: Onychomys torridus (assembly GCF_903995425.1). Taxonomy (NCBI): domain Eukaryota; kingdom Metazoa; phylum Chordata; class Mammalia; order Rodentia; family Cricetidae; genus Onychomys; species Onychomys torridus. The sequence goes on from NW_023412645.1 coordinate 17,790, forward strand.
CAGCTAGGGTGTTTGGCTGTCTGATCACCAGACCAGGTCAGATCAGGCTTTCTCTCAACCATTGCCAGCAGTCTACAGAGGATGTATCATTGTGGATTTTTGGGTACCTCTCTAGCACTCTGCCTATTCCTGTTCTCATGTAGTCTTAATTTATCATGGTTTGTTATTCCTTGTTCTCCCTTTGTGTTCTTGATCCAGCTGGGATCTCCTGCTCCCCTAAGCTTTCTTTCTCTCAAATCTTACCCTTCATTACTCCCACTGTCATCCAGGTTGTTCATGTAGATCTCATCCATTTCTCTGTCATTGGCTGATCCTTGGGTCTTTCCTAGGGTCTCGTTTTCTAAGTAACCTCCCGGGAGTTGTGTAGCAGTCTAGTCATCTTTGTTTCACATCTAGTATCCTCCTATGAGTGAGTACATACCGTGTTTGTCCTTTTGAGTCTGGGTTACCTCACTCAGGATGATTTTTTCTAGATATATCCATTTGCCTGCAAACCTCATGATGGCATTGTTTTTCTCTGCTGAGTAGTGCTCCATTGTGTATATGTACCATATTTTTTTTATCCATTCTTCAGTTGACAGACATCCAGGTTGTTTCCAGGTTCTAGCTATTACAAACAAAGCAGATATGAACATAGCTGAGCAAATGCCCTTGTGGTATGATTCAGCATTCCTTGGGTATATGCCCAAAACTGCTATAGATCAGTCTTGGGGGAGATGGATTCCCAGTTTTCTAAGGAAGCACCATATTGATTTCCAAAGTGGCTGTACAAGTTTGTATTCCCACCAGCAGTGGAGGAGAGTTCCCCTTGCTCCACATCCTCTCCAGCATAAGCTGTCTTCTGTGCTTTTGATCTTAGCTGTTCTGACAGGTGTAAGGTGGTAACTCAGAGTCATTTTGATTTGCATTTCCCAGATAATTAGGGATGTTGAGCAATTCCTTAAATGTCTTTCAGCCATTTGAACTTCCTCTGTGGAGAATTCTCTGTTTAGTTCTATAGCCCATTTCTTAATTGGACTGTTGGGCATTTTGATGTCTAATTTCTTGAATTCTTTATGTATTCTGGATATCAGCCCTTTGTCAGATGTGGGGTTGGAGAAGACCTTTTCCCATTCTGTAGGCTGTCACTTTGTCTTGTTGACCGTGTCCTTTGCTCTAGAAAAGCTTCTCAGTTTCAACAGGTCCCATTGATTGATTGTTTCTCTCAGTGTCTGTGCTACTGGTGTTCTATTTAGAAAGTGATCTCCGGTGTCAATGCATTCAAGAGTACTTCCTACTTTCTCTTCTATCAGGTTCAGAGTAGCTGGATTTATGTTGAGGTCTTTGATCCACTTGGACTTAAGTTTTGTTCACTGTGACAGATATGGATGTATTTGCAGCCTTCTACACATTGACATCCAGTTATGCCAGCACCATTTGTTGAAGATGCTTTCTTTTTTCCATTGTACATTTTTTGTTTCTTTGTCAAAAATTATATGATCATAGGTGTGCCAGTTAATGTCAGGGTCTTCAATTCGATACCATTGGTCCGCATATCGGTTTTTATGCCAGTACCAAGTTGTTTTTATTACAGTAGCTCTATATTAGAGCTTGAGGTCGGGGATTGTGATGACTCCAGAAGTTGTTTTATTGGACAGGATTCTTTTGGCTATCCTGGGTTTTTTGTTTTTCCATGTGAAGTTTAGTATTATTCTTTCCAAATCTGTGAAGAATTGTGTTGTTAATTTGATGGGAATTGCGTTGAATCTATAGATTGCTTTTGGTAAGATTGCCATTTTTACTATGTTAATCCTGCGTATCCATGAGCATGGGAGATCTTTCCATTTCCTGACATCTTCTTCAATTTCTTTTTTCAGGGACTTAAAGTTCTTGTCATATAGGTCCTTCACATGCTTAGTTAGCATAACCCCAAGGTATTTTATATCATTTGTGGCTATTGTAAATGGTGATGTATCTCTGATTTCCTTCTCAGCCTTGTTTGTCTATTGTATATAGAAGGTCTACTGATTTTTTTGAGTTGATCTTGTATCCTGCTTTGTTTCTGAAGGTTTTTATTAGCTGTAACTGTGCCTTGGTTGAATTTTTGGGGTCACTCATGTATACTAACATGTCATCTGCAAATAGAGACATCTTGACTTCTTCCTTTCCAATTATATCCCCTTAATCTCTTTATGTTGTCTTATCGCTCTGGCTAGCACTTCAAGTACTACATTGAATAAGTAGGGGGAGAGGGAACAGCCTTGCCTTATTCCTGATTGTAGTGGTATTTCTTTTAATTTCTCTTCATTTAATTTGATGTTGGCTGTTGGCTTGCTGTAGGTTGCCTTTATTATATTTAGGTATGTTCCCTGTATTCCTGATCGCTCCAAGACCTTTATCATGAAGGGGTGTTGGATTTTGTCAAATGCCTTTTCTGCATCTAGTGATATGATCATGTGGTTTTTTTTCTTTGAGTTTGTTCATATGGTGTATTATATTGATGGACCTTCATATGTTGAACCACCCTTGCATCCCTGAGATGAAGCCTACTTGATCATGGTGGATAATTGTTTTGATGTGTTCTTGGAGTCTGTTAGCCAGAATTTTATTGAGTATTTTTCCATCAATGTTCATGAGGGAGATCAGTCTGTAGTTCTCTTTCTTTGTTGCATCTTTTTTTGGTTTGGGAATCAAGGTAATTGTAGCTTCATATAAGGAGTTTGGTAATATACTTTCTACTTCTATTGTATGGAGCAATTTAAAGAGTATCGGCATTAAGTCTTCTTTGAAGATCTGGTAGAATTCTTCAGTGAAACCATCAGGTCCTGGGTTTTTTTGGTTGGAGACTTTTAATGACTGATTCTATTTTCTTAGGGGTTATTAGACTATTTAAATGGTTTATCTGGTCTTGATTTAACATAGGTATGGGGTACCTATCCAGAGAATTATCCATTTCTTTTAGATTTTCCAGTTTTGTGGTGTAGAGTTTTTTGAAGTATGACCTGATGATTCTCTGGAGTTCCTCATTGTCTGTTGTTATGTCCCCCTTTTCATTTGTGATTTTGTTAAATTGGATGCTCTCACTCTGTCTTTTGGTTAATCTGGATAAGGGTTTGTCTATCTTGTTGATCTTCTCGAAGAACCAACTATTTGTTTCATTAATCCTTTGTAATGTTTTCTTTGTTTCTATTTTATTGATTTCAGCTCTCAATTTGATAATTTCCTGGAGTCTGTTCCTCCTGGGAGACTTTGCTTCTTCCTTTTCAAGGGCTTTCAGTCGTCCTGTCAAGTCACTAGCATGAGATTTCTCCAGCTTCTTTATGTGGGCATTCAGTGCTATGAATTTCCCTCTTAGCACGGCTTTCATAGTATCCCATAAGTTTGGGTATGTAGTGTATTCATTTTCATTGATCTCTAGGAAGTCTTTAATTTCTTTCTTTATTTCTTCCTTAACCCATTGGTGATTCAGTTGAGCATTATTCAGTTTCCATGAGATTGTAGGATTTCTGTAGTTGTTTCTGTTGCTGAAATCTAACTTTAAACCAGGGTGGTCTGATAGAACACAGGAGGTTATTCCAATTGTTTTGTATCTGTTGAGATTTACTTTGTGGCCAAGTATGTGGTCAATTTTAGAGAAGGTTCCATGGGGTGCTGAGAAGAAGGTATATCATTTTTTGTTCGGGTGGAATGTTCTGTAGATATCGATTAAGTCCATTTGAGCCATAACATCAGTTAAGTCCATTATGTCTCTGTTAACTTTCAATTTGGCCGATCTGTCCAGAGGTGAAAGTGGGGTGTTGAAGTCTCCCACTATTAATGTGTGGGGTTTTATATATGATTTAAGCTTTAGTAATGTTTCTTTTACATATGTGGCTGCCCTTGTGTTTGGGGCATAAATGTTGAGAATTGAGACTTCATCTTGGTGGATCTTTCCTGAGATGAATATGTAATGTCCTTCATCATCTCTATTGATTGATTTTAGTTTGAAGTCTATTTTGCTTGATATTAGGATGGCTACTCCAGCTTTCTTCTTAAGACCATTTGATTGGAAAGTCTTTTCCCAGCCTTTTATTCTTAGGAGGTGACTGTCTTTGAATTTGAGGTGTGTTTCTTGTATGCAGCAGAGAGATGGGTCCTGTTTTCATATCCATTCTGTTAGTCTGTGTCTTTTTATAGGTGAATTAAGTCCATTGATATTAAGGGATATTAATCACCAGTGATTGTTCATTCCTGTTGTTATTTTTATTTTTTTGGTGGTAGTGTGTTTGTGCTTCTCTTCTTTTGGGTTTATAGCTGTGCTGTTATCTATTGCCTGTGTTTTCATGGGTGTATCTGCCTTCCTTAGGTTGGAATTTTCCTTCTAGTGCTTTTTGTAGGGCTGGGTTTGTGGATAAGTGTTGTTTAAATCTGGTTTTGTCTTGAAAGGTCTTGTTCACTCCATCTATGGTGATTGAAAGTTTTGCTGGGTATAATAGTCTAGGCTGGCATCCATGGTCTCTTAGTGTTTGCATTATATCTGTCCAGCTCCTTCTGGCTTTCAAAGTCTCCATGGAGAAATTGGGTGTTATTCTGATGGGTTTGCCTTTATAATTCACTTGGCCTTTTTCCTTTGCTGCCCTTAATATTCTTTCTTTACTCTGTACGTTTAGTTGTTTAATGATTATGTGGTGAGGGGACTTTTTGGGGTGGTCTAGTCTGTTTGGTGTTCTATAGGCTTCTTGTATCTTCATAGGCATCTCCTTCTTTAAGTTGGGAAAGTTTTCTTCTATGATGTTGTTAAATATATTTTCTGTGCCTTTGAGTTGGTATTCTTCTCCTTCCTCTATCCTTATTATTCGTAGGTTTGGTCTTTTCATGATCTTGTATCCTGCAGTGTTGCTGAAGGTTTATATTAGCTGTATCACTTCCTTGGTTGAATTTTTGGGGTCACTCATGTATACTAACATGTCATCTGCAAATAGGGAGAGCTTGACTTCTTCCTTTCCAATTTGTATCCCCTTAATCTCTTTATGTTGTCTTAGAGCTCTGGCTAGAACTTCAAGTACTATATTGAATAAGTAGGAGGAGAGGGGACAGCCTTGCCTTGTTCCTGATTTTAGTGGTATTGTTTTGAGTTTCTCTCCATTTAATTTGATGTTGGCTGTTGGCTTGCTGTAGATTGCCTTTATTATGTTTAGGTATGTTCCCTGTATTCCTGATCACTCCAAGACCTTTATCATGAAGGGGTGTTGGATTTTGTCCAATGCCTTTTCTGCATCTAGTGAGATGATCATGTGGTTTTTTTCTTTGAGTTTGTTTATATGGTGTATTACATCGACAGACTTTCGTATGTTCAACCACCCTTGCATCCCTGGGATGAAGCGAGGGGACTTTTTTTGGGGTCTAGTCTGTTTGGTGTTCTATAGGCTTCTTGTATCTTCATAGGCATTTCATTCTTTAAGTTGGGAAAGTTTTCTTCCATGATCTTCTTAAATACGTTTTCTGTGCCTTTGAGTTGGTATTCTTCTCCTTCCTCTATCCCTATTATTCATAGGTTTGGTCTTTTCATGGTGTCCCAAATTTCTTGGACATTTTGGGTCATGACTTTGTTGGTTTTAGTGTTTTCTTTGACTGATGAATCTATTTCTTATACCGTATCTTCAACACCAGAGATCCTCTCTTCCATCTCTTGCATTCTGTTGGTTATACTTGCCTCTGAAGTTCTTGTTTGTTTACTCAGATTTTCTATTTCCAACATTCTGTCTGCTAGTGTCTTCTTCATTTTTTCTATTTCCCTCTTCAGGTCTTGGATTGTCTCCCTTGCTTTTTCATGATTTTCATTCAAGGAATTATTGTTTTCTTCTGCTTTAATTTTCCTTTCCTCTAGTTTTTTTTAGCATTCTTCCCATTTTTTGTTTGTCTGTTCCTCTACTTTATTTTTGATTTCTTCTATATAAGGCTCTAGCCTCTTCATGATGTTTCTTATAAGGTTGTTTTCTTCTTCTTCTTCTTCTTCCATTCTGTGATGTTCAGGTCTAGCTGTTGGAGAAGGGCTAGCTTCTGGTGATGCTGTATTGCTCTTTATTTTGTTGTATGTACTTCTACCTTGACATCTGCCCATCTCCTCTTGTGTTCATTCTTGGTCTTATCACTGTACTTGGTCCAGAGAGAGTTGACAGATTTAGGGAGCCTCTCTCTGGTCCAGATGGAAGCTCTTGGCCAGATGGGAGCACTGGTCCAGATGAGAGTGTTGGCTGGATAGGAGCTGGGGGGCTGGACTCTGAGTCTTGGTAGTCCCTGGGGTCTCCTTATTTTGTTCTGATGGGAGCTCCTCTTGTCCAGATGGTAGTTCCTTTGGTTTCTGGTCCAGATGGGAGTTCCAGGGCAGGATGGAAGCTTGGGGCTGGTCTCTGATTCTCAGGAAGTGGCTGGGGTCTCTGGTTCAGATGGGAGTTCCAGGGCAGATGGGAGCTGGGGGTTGGTCTCTGAGTTTCAGGAAGTGGCTGAGGTCTGGGGAAAATGGGTGTGGTGTCAGGGTGTGGAGACTGCAGTATCTGCCTGTAGTCTTGAAAAAGGGGAGCCTTCTCACAGGGCCTGCCGATTGGCAGGAAACTGGGGCCAATTTGGTCAGGTCCTCCTGGGGTGGCCTGTGTCCAGTAGTGTGACCAAGGCACCTTTGCCTCTCTGAGTAAAACCCAGGCACTTACCTCTGGTCCAGATGGGAGTTCCTGGGTGGAGGGAAGCTCGGGGCTGGTCTCTGAGTCTCAGGAAGTGGCTGGGGTCTTGGGCAAATGGGTGTGGAGACTGCAGTGTCTGCCTGCAGTCTTGGGAAAGGGGAGCCTTCCAGCAGAGCCCGCTGATTGGTAGGAAACTGGGGCCAAGTTGGTCAGGTCCTCCAGTGGTGGCCTGTGTCCAGTATTGGGACCCAGGCGCAGTTGCTTCTCTGAGTAAAACCCAGGCACTCACCTCTGGTCCAGATGGGAATTCCGGGGTGGATGGAAGCTGGGGGCTGATCTCTAAGTCTCAGAAAGTGGCTGGGATCTGGGGCAAATGGGTGTGGGGGCAGGGTGTTGAGACTGCAGTGTCTGCCTGCAGTCTTGGAAAAGGCGGCTCTGTGTGTTTCTTATTTAACAAGATGGTTACATCTACACCAACCTTCTACTGGCACCGCCTGTTATTGTTGGTATACAACCTTGTGCCTGCTCCATTAGGGACAGCCTGTACCCTGTGGATGGACATGGAGGAGAGCCACATGTCCCATGGAAGCCTGCCTGCTGCTTAATACTTTGGAAGTCTTTTCAACGTCTTATCATGAATAATTTTAAACAGAAGTTGACAGGCTGGGATCATTAACTACCATTTATAGCAATGATTATTGACATTTTGATATTTTGATATATATGTGTGTGTGTATGTGTATATATGCACATGTTATTTGATAGGGCACTTGAGAGCTCGTTTGATACATAACACTTCAGTCAGTATTTCAGTATTTATCATCTGAACTAGTCATTGCACAACAAAACAATACCATTATCTCTCTTAGAAAATTTAACAACTCTTTTCTCAGATTATGTGTCATCTTGCCTGTATGTCCTCAGCCATTCTTAAAATGTTTCTTATGGCTGTTCTGGTAAGCCATAGCCAGAAACATTTCATTTACTAATTAAATTATTCTATAACTTCAGGCCATGCCTCCACAAGTCTATCCTTATTTCGGAGTCAGGCTTCACGTTCAGGAGTCCCCAAGGATGCCATTACTTCAAGTCAACTGTCTGCAGAGTCCCAGGATCCCATGAGCTTCTGGAATGACACACTGAACTAATGATTCTGCTCTATTAGAATTACAGTGTTTTTTTTTTTTATGTAGAAAGATACAAAGCAGAACTAAAGGGAGAGACACATCAGCTGAAGTCAGGGAGGGTCCCATAAAGGCAACTTCCATGGACGCCATGTATGCATCTCCTTCCCAGAATGTTAATGTGTCACACTATACAGAATAAGCCAACCAGGGGGCACTCATCTGAGCTCTGATGTTCAGAGATTGACCAGGGTTCATTATATAGGTGTGAATGTTTGGTTGATAAGAGAGTGAACTCAGCCTTCAGCATCACTTCCCTACCAGGGTGAGCATCTCATGGCTCAAAGGCTCCATACTTTAATCACATGGTCAGTGTTTCTGAAATGATGAACTTCCTACATGAATTGTCTTGTTAGCATGAACTATGAAAGAGCTGATCAGCATAAAGCTTCATGGCCTACCATGATAAAACAGACTTCTCAATAGCTCCAGGAATTCCAAAGAATTAGAGAGGTCACCTCCCAATACCTGGTCAGAAGTCCAGAGAAAGTCTTTCTTCGACAGGTCAGGTATAAAATGATATGAATACAGATGTGGGTGAACAGGAGACTGTGCACCATCACCGTCCCAGGCACTCCAACACTGCTTCATGACAGAACACATAGTGTACATGACAGACACCTAACACTAACCCTGTATTACACAAGCTTATTTCAATATCAGATATCAGTAAGGCACAAGTTTAAGTATTGTATTTATTTCATGTACATGAGTATTCTGTCCGTGTGTATGACTTTATGCTACAAGGGCATCAGATCCCACTATAGTTGTTGTGAGCCACCATGTGGGGTGCTGGGAATTGAAGTCAGGACTTTTGGAAGAACAGCCAGTGTTAACCACTGAGCATCTCTCCAACAAGTTTTAATATTTCATGCTTGTGTTGCAATGGTACCTCTTTTCTGCTGATGAGTCTAATGTTCTGTTTTGAAACCCAATAACATTCATCTGCTGAGTAAACATGAAAAAGATTAGGTGTAGATGCTATGGTGTTTCCCAGTGCTTTCACACTCCTCTATAGAAGGACTCTTCCAATGCCTTTGACCCGTCTTCCATTATATAGAGTACGCTTTCAACCTCAATTGGCTGGTTTGTCCAGGTAACTTTCATTGGCCCATAGAATGAGGATGAATCTGATTCTCTAAATACAAGAGGCTACTACACATTCAATTTAGAAGAAGGTGCTATTCTCTATGATCCTGGATCCCAAATAATATATGTAGAAAGATGCTGAACAGAATTACAAAGACCCATAGGTTACTTACGACTTAAGAAACACTGAAGACATACACAAATGAGAAATATTTTTTGTTATAAGCCACTTGAGTGTTGTGCATGACTTATTGTAGTGTATGTGAGATATGATAACTTTAGAAATATATTTTGCTGAGAGGGCAAGAACTCTGAGCATCTGTGATTGGCGTGAAGTGGTGTGTAGGCATATTTATCACTATGAAAATACTCAATAGGTTAAATAACTATAGAGGACTTAATATTCTGTTATATCTGGTTTCTTTCCTTGCAGCACCTGAGTTACTTAGTAACTTACTGAATAAAGAATGGTGTAGGGATGACAAGGCAGATGACTGTAGAAGGGTCAGGTGTGGGGCAGCAAGGGTCTGGCCCAGGGTCAGGGTGACCTTGCTGAGGGCTGGCCTGACAGCAGAACAGGAGCCTAAGCAGTGAGGGGATGTCAGCATGCTGGTGAGAAAGTGTCTGGATTCAGGAGAGTCTGCAAGCAGCAGTCTGGTGTGAGACATCAGAGCCTGAGAGGTGAGGAGGGGGCTATGCTATGAAATGGTCACTTGTAGTGAGTCTGTGCTCCAGCATGGTGAGGAGAGTGTCAACTCATTAGGTCACTTCCTGTGGGGAGTCAGAACTGCAAATAGGTGAGGAAAGGGTCCTAATGGAGGAACTGGGAATTTGGAAGGGTGAGGGGGGCACCTGTGCTTGGTGAGGAGGGCACCTATGCATAGTGTTGGCTCCATAGTGGGCTGGGATTCAGAAGCTCATATTGGTGAAAGGAGCTTCCTAGCATAGGGTAGACCAGGCATGGGTAAAGTGTGTGTGTGTGTGTGTGTGTGTGTGTGTGTGTGTGTGTGTGTGTGTGTGTGTGTGTGTGTGTGTGTGTGTGTGTTGGGTGCTTGTATGCGTGTTCAGGCACATGCTGTTTGCTTTTTATGTGTATGAACATGGGAGTAGCTAGAGGAGATTTCAAGAAGGGAAGTGTTTGGTAGAACTGAACCCTGAGCACATGGGTATGATGTGGAATTCTTCTGCAGGAGGGACTCAAATGATTCCATTTTTAGTAGCCAATTTAACGTTCCCCTCTGGAATATTGTTGCGAGGCATTTATCCACTAACCTCACAGTTCTCCAGAGTTTTCTTGAGTGAGAGCAACACGAAATATTAGATAGAAGGATTAGAAAGTGGAGATAAACAGATTGAAAATACAGAATAGCCTTGAGAGGGCCTAGAACCTATTCGAAGGGGTCGTGGCTGTCTCTGCCCTAAGGTATTTATAGAAATGCCAAGGAGTAGAGCATAAGACCTCCCCAACCACCACAGCACAGCCAAGTGCAGACCATCTCAGACATCTGCACTCAGGCCCCTGGTACTAATTATCCTCTATGCAGACCTGCTGGATAAAGCCACTAGGAACCTGAAAATGGGCTCTCACATACTGTGATACATTAACTGCTCCAACTGTTCCCAACTGCTTTGTGAACCCGAAAGGCTCAAGGCTGGTGCTGAGCAGTGCAGGGATCAAGGGAAGACAGGCATGAGGAGAGAGACAGCCTCCTCCCACAGCTGCTAACCAGAGCTGTGTCAGGATGTGGCCAGTGGCACAGAGCGTGCAGAGTGCCCACGAGTGAGTTATGAAGACAGTGGGAAGCAGAGAGCTCAGAGGAGCAGCTTCAGAAGGACCAGGATGTGAGCTTTGCTTTCCCCCTGCAGGAGGCAGCTGAGTGGGAAGTGGGAGACCACACAATGGTGAGGGACCAACGGTCCTCTAGAATGTGTTGTCAGAACTTGCCTGTGGACTCAGTTAAAAATGATATGGCCCTTCAGTGACCCAGTGTTTACTCCTGTGGTCTGGTTTGCCGGAAACCATCTTTGCATGTGGAACTTCATGTCTGAACAGAGTGCAGACCACTTGGGTCTCAGGGCAGACTTCTCTAAGGGCCTAGTTCCTCTTTCCTACTCCTTCCAGTAAATCTGTTGTTTTTGCATCAAAACACGCAATTTTTAAAAATATTTATTTTATTTATTTATGTGCACAGTGTTCGGCCTGCCGCCCAGAAGAGGGTGCCAGATCTCATTACACATGGTTGTGAGCCACCATGTGGTTGCTGGGACTTGAACTCATGATCTCTTGAAAAAGAGTCTGTGCTCTTTTTTTTTTTTTTAGCTTAGAAACTTTTATTTTTTATTATTTCTGTTTAATTTTATAATTTAATTTAATTTTACATATCAGCCACGATTCCCTTGTCTTCCTCCTCCCCCCACTCTCCCCAGTACACCCCCATTTCCATCTCCTACATTCAGTGCTCTTAATCTCTGAGCCATGTCTCCAAACCCAAAACATGCTATTTTATTTCCTAAAAGCACTAGGCTTCAGACAATACTCTTTACACAAGTAATATTAGCAGATGCACAAGAGATGGTAGGGTGCCTCACTGGTTTTTACTCACCCAGGTGCTTCTGTACATCAGATGGAATTATCCATGATTTACATCCCTTGCAATGTTAACCTCCACCTCTAAATTTATATTCTGATTCACAGTACACAGTCTGGGGAGTGCAGCATCTAAAAATAGCATGATTCATTTCCTCAGGACCTCCATTCATGGTGTGTTACAATTAGTTCAACCATGATTCACTTCGTCAGGTCCTCCATTCATGATTTATCACAACTAGTTCAACAGGAATTGCAGCCAAGGGAAAAAAAACTCTGTGTATTTGGTCCATATTAGGTCACAGTCCAATTTTCCAAGCTTTTTGTCTGAAGGTAATGTGTGGCAGGGAACTGGACCTCATGCTGCATACTCAGGACTCTCTGTGAAGTGCTTCTCATCACCTAGCTGATAGCCTGACAATTTGCTGTTTCTTGTGTAGGGAAAGTTTTTTGTAGTGTGTATTTTTGTTCTTTTAAAAAAAAATTATTATTTCCCCATATAATATATCCTGACCATAGCTTCCCCTCCCTCTACTCCTCCCAGGTCTCCCGCTACTTTCCTCTCCCCACAGATCCATTGCTCCTCTGTTCCTGTTCAAAAAAAGAGCGAGACTATGAGGGATATCAATTGAACTCAGCATAACAGATATAATAAGACTAGGTACAAATCTAAATATTAGGTCCCGATGAGGCAACCTACTAGGAGGAGAAGTGTCCTAAGAGCAGGCAAAAGAGAGAGAGACACCTGATGCCCTCTGTTAGGAGTCCCACAACAACCCCGAGCTGAACAACCCCAGCTTGTATGTTGAGGGCCTAGTGCAGAACCATGATGGTTCTGTGATAGCAGCTTGAGTCTCTGGGAGCCCTGTGAGTCCTGCTAGCTGGTTCTGTGGTCCGTGTTCTTAGGACCTATTTTAAGGAAGGGATGGCACACATTTTCTGAGGGCAGGGGAAGATTTCTTCTCAATATGTTTTCAGAAAACATTTATATTAACAAGAACCTCATGAATGAATTTGATTCCTCAGACATGGATGCAGACTCTCCTCCAGGTAAGAAAGCATTTTCTGCTACTTCTAGTGAGGGATGATGTAAAGGACAAAGATGATCTTAGTTGCTGGCCATGCTCTGGGTCACTGGAGTCTCAATCAAGTGTGTTGCCTATAGACAGATATGATACATTGTGGGATTGTACAATAGAGAAGAGAAGGTGTTATCTTTTACCATCTAGGGAAAATACCGGCCCCTAGGTCCCTCCCATCCCTAGCACCAGCCCTTCCGTGGAAGACCTGCCCAACTAATTCCCAGAATCTGGCCATCGGGCAGGGCCAGCAGGAAGGGTCCCCTTCTCCAAGAACCCCCCCATGGCAGACACTGTAAGCTACATACCCTGCCCCCACACCCATCTGCCCAAGACCTCTGGCACTTCCTGAGACTCAGAGACCAGCGCCCAGCTCCCATTCAGCCCAGAGCTCCCATCTGGCCCAGAGAAAGAGAGAGCTCTCATTGGATAAAGAACTCTCATTGGGCCAAGAGTAAACTCAGGAGACAGGCAATCTGCCAACCCTGATTAGACCAAAAGCGGCTTTCTGAGAAGCAGCATCAGCCCTCATTGGACCAAGAGAGGCTTCCTGAAACACCGAATCTGACATCTCTGTCTGGACCAAGAGTGCTGATAAGACCAAGAACGAATCCATGAGGAGATGGGCAGACGTCAAGGCAGAAGTACATACAACAAAATAAAGAGCAGTACAGCATCACCAGAACCTAGCCCTCCTCCAACAGCGAGACCTGAACATCACAAAATGGAAGAAACAGAAGAAAGCAACCTTAAGAATAACATCACAAAGATGCTAGAGGATTTTAAAGAAGAAATCAAAAATGAAATTGAGGAAAAGCCAAAAAATGGAGGAAATCAATAAAGAACATGAAAAGTCAAACAAAAAATGGGAAGAATGCTGTAAAAATACTAGAGGAGTAGACAAATAAAGCATAAGAAAACAATAAGTCCCTGAAAGAAAACCATGAAAAAGCAATGAAACAGATGAGGGAAACAGTCCAAGACCTTAAAAGGGAAATAGAAAAAATGAAGACGACACAAGCAGAGGGAATGCTGAAAACAGAAAATCTGCGTAAACAAACAGGAACTTTAGAGGCAAGTATAACCAACAGAATGCAAGAGATGGAAGAGGGGATCTCTGGTGTTGAAGATACGGTAGAAGAAATAGATTCATCAGTCAAAGAAAACACTAAAACCAACAAAGTCATGACCCCAAATGTCCAGGAAATTTGGGACATCATGAAAAGACCAATCCTATGAATAACAGGGATAGAGGAAGGAGAAGAATACCAATTCAAAGGCACAGAAAATATATTCAACAATATCATAGAAGAAAACTTTACCAACTTAAGGAAGGAAATGCCTTTGAAGATACAAGAAGCCTATAGATCAACAAACAGAATAGACCCGCCCAAAAGTCCCCTTGCCACGTAATAATTAAACAACTAAACGTACAGAATAAAGAAAGAATATTAAGAGTAGCAAAGGAAAAAGTCCAAATGACTTATAAAGGCAAAACCATCAGAATGATACCCGATTTCTCATTGGAGACTGAAAATCAGAAGGACCTGGACAGATGTAATGCTGACACTAAGAGAACATGGATGCCAGCCTAGACTAGTATACCCAGCAAAATTTTAAATCATCATAGATGGAATGGACAATACATTCCAAGACAACACCAGATTTAAGCAATACTTAACCACAAACCCAGCCCTATAGAAAGCACTAGCAGGAAAATTCCAACCTAAGGAAGGCAGATACACCCATGAAAACACAGGCAATAGATAACACCACAGCAATAAACCCCAAAGAAGAGAGGTGCACACACACTACCACCAAAAATTAACAGGAATGAATAATCACTGGTCATTAATATCCCTTAATATCAATGGATTAATTCACCTATAAAAGACATAGACTAACAGAATGGATATGAAAAACAGGACTCATTTTTCTGCTGCACACAAGAAACACACCTCAAATTCAAAGATAGGCACTACCTAAGAATAAAAGTCTGGGAAAAGACTTTCCAATGAAATGGTCTTAAGAAGCAAGCTGGTGTAGCCATCCTAATATCCAGCAAAATAGACTTCAAACTAAAATCAATCAAAAGAGATGATGAAGGACATTACATACACATCACAGGAAAGACCCACCAATATGAAGTCTCAATTCTGAACATTTATGCCCCAAACACAAGGGCACCCACATATGTAAAAGAAACATTACTAAAGCTTAAATCACTTATAAAACTCCACACATTAATAGTGGGAGACTTCAACACCCCACTTTCACCACTGGACAGATCTGCCAAACCTAAACATAACAGAGAACAAAAGGACTTAACTGATGTTATGCATCAAATGGACTTAATCAATATCTACAGAACATTCCATCCTAACAAAAAAGAATATACCTTCTTCTTAGCACCCCATGGAACCTTCTCGAAAATCAACCACATACTTGGCCACAAAGCAAATATCAACAGATTTCAAAACAATTGGTATAACCTCCAGCATTTGTATCAGACCACTATGGCTTAAAGTTAGATTTCAACAACAACAAAACTACAGAAAATCCTACAATCTCATGGAAACTGAATAATGCTCAACTGAATCACCAATGGGCTAAGGAAGAAATAAAGAAATTGAAGACTTCCTAAGAGATCAATGAAAATGAATATACCACATACCCAACTTATGGGACACTATGAAAGCAATACTAAGAGGGAAATTCATAGCACTAAATGTCCACATAAAGAAGTTGGAGAAATCTCACACTAGTGACTTAACAGCACACTTGAAAGCTCTAGAACAAGAAGAAGCAAAGTCACCCAGGAAGAATAGTTGCTAGGAAAATAATCAAATAAACTGTTGAAATAAACAAAAATAGAAAAAAAGAGAAAATACAAAAAAATCAATGAAACATAAAGTTGGTTCTTTGAGAAAATCAGCTAGATAGACAAGCCCTTATCCAAATTAAGCAAAAGGCAGAGAGAGAGAGAGAGAGAGAGAGAGAGAGAGAAGAGGAGCGAGAGATCCAAATTAACAAAATCAGAAATGAAAAGGGGGACATAACAACAGACAATGAGGAAATCCAGAGAATCATCAGGTCATATTTCAAAAACCTCTACTCCACAAAACTGGAAAATCTAGAATAAATTGATACTTTTCTGGATAGGTACCACATACCTAAGTTAAATCAAGACCAGATAAACTATTTAAATAGTCCAATAACTTCCCTAAGGAAATAGAATCAGTCATTAAAAGTCTCCCAACCAAAACAAAAAACAAAAAACAAAAAAAAAACCCAGGAATAGATGGTTTCAGCACAGAATTCTACCAGATCTTCAAAGAAGAGTTAATACCAATACTCTTTAAATTGTTCCATACAATAGAAGCAGAAGGAATATTACCAAACTCCTTCTATGAGTCTACAGTTACCCTGATTCCCAAACCAAAAAAAGATGCAACAAAGAAAGAGAACTACAGACCGATCACCCTCATGAGCATTGATGCAAAAATACTCAATAAAATAACTGGCAAACAGACTCCAGAGAACACATCAAAACAATTATCCACCATGATCAAGTAGGCTTCATCCCAGGATTGCAAGGGTGGTTCAACATACGAAAGGCCGTCAATGTAATTCACCATATAAACAAACTGAAAGAAAGAAAAAAAACCATGAATCATTGCACTAGAATGCAGAAAAAAGGCATTTGACAATATCCAACACCCTTTCATGATAAAGGACTTGGAGCAATCAGGAATACAGGGAACATACCTAAACATAATAAAGGCAATTCACAGCAAGCCAACAGCCAACATCAAATTAAATGGAGAGAAACTCAAAACAATTTCCACTAAAATCAGGAACAAGGCAAGGCTGTCCCCTCTCCCCATAACTTATTCAATATAGTACTTGAAGTTCTAGCCAGAGCAATAAGACAACATAAGGAGATTAAGGGGATACAAATTGGAAAGGAAGAAGTCAAGCATTCACTATTTGCAGAAGACATGATAGTATACATGGGTGACCCAAAAATTCAACATGGAACTGATACAGCTTATAAACACCTTCAGCAACATAGCAGGATACAAGATCAACTCAAAAAATCAGTAGCCCTCCTATATACAATTGACAAATAGGCTGAGAAGGAAATCAGAGATACATCACCCTTTACAATAGCCACAAATGATATAAAATACCTTGGGGTAACTCTAACTAAACAAGTGAAAGACCTATATGACAAGAACTTTAAATCCCTGAAAAAAGAAATTGAAGAAGATGTTAGAAAATGGAAAGAATCTCCCATGCTAATGGTTAGGCAGGATTAACATAGTAAAAATGACAGTCTTACCAAAAGCAATCTACAAAATACCAGCACAATTCTTCACAGACCAGGAAAGAATAATACTCAACTTCATATGGAAAAACAATAAACCCAGGATAGCCAAAAGAATCCTGTACAATAAAATAACCTCTGGAGGCATCCACAATCCCTGACATGATGCTCTACTATAGAGCTACAGTAATAAAAAAAACAGCTTGGTACTGGCATAAAAACCAACATGTGGACCAATGGAATTGAATGGAAGACCCTGATATTAATCCACACAACTATGAACATGTGATTTTTGACAAAGAAGCCAAAACTGTAAAATGGAAAAAAGAAAGCATCTTCAACAAATGGTGTTGGCATAACTGGATGTCAACATGTAGAAGGCTGCAAATAGATCCATATCTGTCACCATGCACAAAATTAAGTCCAAGTGGATCAAAAACCTCAACATAAATCCAGTTACTCTAAACCCATACAGAAGAGAAAGTAGGTAGTCTTGAATGCATTGGTATAGGAGATCACTTCCTAAATATAACACCAGTAGCACAGACAGTGAGAGAAACAATCAACCAATGGGACATCTTGAAACTGAGAAGCTTTTGTAGAGCAAAGGACATGGTCAACAAGACAAAGTGACAGCCTACAGTCTTCACGAAACCCACATCTGACAGAGGGCTGATATCCAGAATATATAAAGAACTCAAGAAATTAAACATCAAAAATGCCCAACAGTCCAATTAAGAAATGTGCTATAGAACTAAACAGAGAATTCTCCACAGAGGAAGTTCAAATGGCTGAAAGACATATAAGGACCTGCTCAACATCCCTAATCATCAGGAAAATGCCAAATCAAAATGACTTTGAGATACCACTTTACACCCCTCAGAATGGCTAAGATCAAAAACACTGAAGACAGCTTATGATGAAGAGGATGTGGAGTACGGGGAACTCTCTTCCACTGAAGGTAGAAATGCAAGCTTGTACAGCCACTTTGGAAATCAGTATGATGCTTTCTTAGAAAATTGGGGAATCACTCTCCCCCAAGACCCAGATATACCATTCTTGGGCATATTCCCAAGGAATGCTCAATCATACCACAAGAGCACATGCTCAGCTATGCTTATAGCAGCATTCTTTGTAATAGTCAAAACCTGGAAACAACCTAGATGCCCTTCAACAGAAGAATGCATGAAGAAAATGTGGTACATATACACAATAGAGTACTACTCAGCAGAGAAAAAAATGACATCATGAAGTGTTGCAGGCAAATGCATGGATCTAGAAAAAATCATCCTGAGTGAGGTAACCCAGACTCAGAAAGACAAACATAGTATGTACTCACTCATAGGTGGATACTAGATCTAAAGCAAAGGATGACTAGACTGCTACTCACAACTCCAGGGAGGCTACCTAGAAAACAGGACCTTAAGAAAGACACAGGGATCACCCAATGACAGAGAAATGGATGAGATCTACATGAAACAACCTGGAGGACGGTGGGAGTAATGAAGGGCAAGGGTTCAAGGGAAATGAGGGTTAGGGGAGCGGGAGATCCAGCTGGTTCAAAAACAGAGAGGGAGAACAACCAATAACAGACCATGATAAATTGAAGACCCCATGGGAAAAAGAAGCAGCAAAGTGGCTAGATATTACACAATTAGCTCAACTTATGTGTAATAAGTGTTTCCAGGTTTAACCACAGCATGCTGACTTTCCCCTTTCTATTTGGTGACATGTCAACAGTCTGCTGGCATCTAGAGGTTAAGTTACTTTCTTTCACTCTCTCCCTTCCATGATGGGGACAGAACCCCAGACCTCACCCATGGTTGGGAAGTATTGTAATTCTTTTAGAAGTAGTGACTGAGAATGTGGTTACTGTAGAATAAAATGTGAATTCTTGACCATTGAGTATTTGAAGTTGGAAACAAGCTGGAAGTCTTTAAAAGTATATAATGAAGTACCATGCAATCATAATAAAAATGATAAAGAAAGAATGATGATATAGTACAATGTTCATCCAGATGAGCTGGAAAATTTCTATAGTCACAAAACTCAGGAGGACGAGACAGAGTTTTCTGTGAGATTAAGGCCAGCTTGTACTAAATAATGCATTCAAGGTCTGCATGGGGTACATACAAAGACCCTCTCTAAAAATCAAAATTAAAAAATCATTAAAGAAAAAAATTCATGAGGAAAAATTAAAATAAAAAGATAGTCAGAAATCAGTATTTATGATTTTCCAGTTATGGAATATGTAAAAGCTTTAACTTGTTGGAAAGATTCATATCAAAATACTGACAACTATTATTCTTATTTTATATTTAATATAATTTTTTTATTGAATCTCAGGAATCTCACATCATGTACCCCAGGTCTGCTCACCTCCCAGCTCCTCCATATCCTCTGCTCCCCTAGATAGCAGCCCCCAAATGAAAATTTAAAAAATCAAATCAAACCAAGCAAGCAAACAAACAAATAAAAAGAAACCAAAGAACAAAACAAAATCAAAACAAAACTCTTCTGTACTTCATCTTTCCTGCCTCCCCAACACCTCTTCATTCGTCCTGGAGGCACTGGGAGTCTCAATGTGTCACACAGTACACCCTTTAGTCCAATCAGTTTTACTTGGAAGTGTTTATTGTGAGTCACTGGTCTGATTCAAGGCCTCTGGTTTCAGGTATGTTATCATCTCTGGATCCTCACAAAAACTCCTCTTGGATATCCCGAGGGTGTCCTGTGTCATGGACATCCTGCAGTTATTGTTCCACAGGACCAGTACCTTCTAAAGCTCCAGAATGCCCTAGATGGAATAGATGTTAGGGTGAGCCAACCCCAGACCCAGCTGTGGGCCCGAGTGGTAGTTGAGCTGTGGCCGCTCCAGGCCACTGGGGCCTCCTGCTTCAGGTGTGGGGTGGGGCCAGCTCCCCTATACCCATGCCACCAGGCTCAGCTTTTCCTATCACATGGTGAGGTGCTGTGTGATGTCCTGTATGCTATGAATATGTGTTGATCTCATAGGTTGATAATAAAAGCTGGTTTGGCCTATATCAGGAAGAATAAGCCTGGGTGGGAAAGCCAAACAGAGATACAGGGAGAAGGAGGACAGTCTGGGAAGACACTAACCAGCTGCCAAGGAAGCAAGACTTGTAGAAAATGAGGTAACAAGCCATGAAGCGTGTGTGGCAAAGTAT
>NW_023412646.1:0-21160 GCF_903995425.1 Onychomys torridus
GGTTCACAGAGGCAGCTATGGTTCCTCCTTGAGAAAGAATGTTCTCCAGAGCCTGAGGATCTGGGTGACATTAACTCCTTGTGGTGGAGACCACTGGAAGTACCAGGCTTTACTCTGCCACCATCATGAAGCCACATAGAGCTGAT
Organism: Onychomys torridus; assembly: GCF_903995425.1. NCBI lineage: Eukaryota > Metazoa > Chordata > Mammalia > Rodentia > Cricetidae > Onychomys > Onychomys torridus. The sequence continues at coordinate 147 of NW_023412646.1, forward strand.
GGTTCTTGCACAGGGCCACGACTTGCTGGATTTGCCCTGGAGTAGCTGAAGGGCTGTTTGCATTTGGTTTTCATGTGTGAGTGTTTTACTATAAAATAAGAAAGTAAGTGATTCTGATTGTTTTTTAGTCAGGAGCTATTTCCACAGAGAATTTTTTAAAAATGAGGTTAAAAACAATTTCTTTATGGGGATAGGGAGATGGTTCAACTGTTAAGAGCACTTATTACTCTTGCGGAGGACCAACTTTCTCAATTCCAGCATCTACATGATGGCTCATAACTACATGTAACTCCACTTCAGGGAGATCCAGTGTCTTCTTCTGGCCTCTATTCACACTGCATGTAGTGCCACACATCCAGACATACATATACGCATACAAAACACTCATATGCAAATCAAAAAATACTTAATTGTCTTATTCATAGTATTCTGGTTTCACGACTAATGAATCAGAATCTGTTTGCTAGAAACCTGCTCTCCACCACTTCTAGAATCTTCTAGATTTCTCACATTTGCTCAGAATGTGGATGAACTTATCTCAAGCCTGACATTGATTTATGAGTGAAACGTAACTATATGTCCTTTTCAGGGGTGAGATAAGCTATAGATTCAGATGATATGCACAAGTCATTCATAAAGACCATCAGAGAGTTTAGAAATGTAATAATGTAAGATTTGTTCAATTTATAAGAGGCATGTAGTTCAGGCCCCCAAAGGGGGAAGATTCTTTTCCTAAAGTTTATAATTTGTGTGTGTGTGTGTGTGTGTGTGTGTGTGTGTGTGTATGTGTGCATGTTGGTATGCATATGTATGTGTGTAGTTCACTTCCTTCTTGTTTTAATATTCATCCATGAATTTAATCAATTATAAATTGAATTTTTTGGTAGCACTTTGTATTGAACCCAAGGCCTTGTGCATGCTAGGAAAGCACTCCACCATTGTTCTAATTCTCCCATCTTAATGAATTTAAATGACACTTGTATTTGTATTGCTCAAGTATGGACTTTTTTATCATTCTCTAAACAATGATTTACATAATATTTAAATTGTATTAAGTATTATGAGTAGTATAGTGCTGATTTAAAGTACACAGAAGGGTATTTATAGATACCATGCAAATACTACGGTTTTATATAAGGTACATGAGCATCCATAGTTTTTGGTATTCATGGTGGATCATGGAATCAACCAGATACCAATGGGTGACTTCTCCATCTATCTGTCTGTTTGTCTGTCTGTTTGTTTTCAAGAGCCTGACTTCTGGAAGAGAAGTATAGAGATAACATCTCACCTATGAGCCCTCTGGTGCTTTGTCTCCAATTCTGTTTCATTTTCACTTCTAAATACAGGCACTATAAATTCAAGGCCTAATTCTTTTTTCTTTTCCTTTACGTATAGTTTCATTCTGTTCATTTTTCTGAAATTAGTGAAGCTTCAAGTGGACCAAGACTTGTAAGTAAGTTACACACACACACACAACACACACACACACACACTTGCACACACCTCACAAATCAGTGTACTGTTCTCCTGTCTGAGAAGAGTCAGTCTTCCCTCCTTTCATGTCTCCTACATGATTGTTTTGACCCTGACTTCTTCCAGATCTATCTACAGAATAGACTACCCCTGGCCACGTCAGCAATTGCATAGGCATTCCATGATTCACTCATACAGGGCTGATTGGCAATAGGTCCTTGGAGTGAGTCTCCAAGTCTTTGGTGACAGAGTAGGACCCAGGATTATCAAAGCCAGGGAGGAACCTGGGTTGAGGACTTTCCCCGACTGTCCTTAAAATATATTTGCTATAATCACAAGGCGTAATTCTTAAACCCAGTATCCTCTCTAAAACTGACTATGAGCAAATGCTGCTGTTCCCCAAAGAGCCATTAAGGCATCTACTCTGAGCCAAACAATGCAAACCCAAAGGCTAGTTTCAGATAAAAAAACAAAAACAAAAACATTCAGGTCAAAGGGAAGTAACGAACCTGGTATGTTTGAAAATGTATTTGTTATGGTTGCATTGTAAGCCCCTTTAAGATCAGAGTCAGCATGCTGGTAAAACTGAATAGCAATGTTAAAAAAAAGAGCAGCAATAATAGGTACCAGGAAATAATAATAAATTAGCTTGAGTATTATGGTTACAGGTGAAAATGAATCCACAACCACTAGGCTTGGGATGAGGTTCATGCATACTTCTCAGTGGGTTGTCAGACACATTAAATTAATTAAAACAAGATATTCTTGTCTTCTTTTTTTCATGACACTGTTATCTAATATATAATGAGAATTTTCTGTGTGTTAGACATTAGTCTAAATTCTTCATACATTATTTCATTCAATCAGCAATATTCCTCTAGTCTACATTTACATGGACTAGGGACTTGACTAATTTGACCATGGTAACAAGGTGAGTAAGTGAGTGATGAAATGGATTTGAAACAGGCAGCCTGAGTCCAGAGCTAGTCTACCTTAATACTGTTGTGCCTCTTAGCAACTACAAGATGCTTTTGAATCGTGTCATTTTCAGTATGCTTACTTATGCCATCATACTTAAATATTTCACCATCTAATAAATAAATATGTCTATATAAGTAAATGTGTAAGTTAATAAGAGCCATTTAAATAAAATATATCATCCACATGGTGGTCCTCCCTCCATATATCAATTTGCTATTCTGTGTGCTTTGTTGACTTCTTAAATTGTTAATAAGAACATATACATTTCAGTGAGTGAGAATCTTCAGTTACAAGCAAAAAGTAGAGATTTTGGAATATTTTATGAGGACCAAGAGTCAATGTGAAGACTGTAAAACCATGCTTAAGCTCTTCCTTGCTTAGATGAACTGGTTAGATGAGAATCCCATTGCAGCTGATACTGAGGACCAGTGGCCATAGATCATTACTTCAAGGGTTACATGATAGACACTGAGGACACTCAGATCAGCCCTAAAGTCTCTGCTACAAAAATGCTGCTATAGTCTTAAATTGTGTCTCTGATGAGTTGACATACATATACACATATATGAGAATTTTTTTTTCTTTGAGAATCTCATACATGCATACAATGTGTTTTGATCATACTCACCTCCTCTCCTAACTTCCCCCAGATTCTCCTCACATTCCCTTCCAATTTTTTCTTTTAATGCAACATGCTGAGTCCAGTAGTGCTGACCATATGTGCACAGGTGTGGGATCATCTGATGGATATATTTTAATTCTAACTTCCCCAAAGGAAACAGTACTTCTTTGATTTTACACATTGTCTAGGAATACATGTAATTGTTCTATTTCAAGGATAAGAGACCCAAGAGAGGGTAATTCTGGTGGTTGTTGACCAATTTTATTTCAATTGCTTATCTGAGTGCTATTGGGCCCATTGAAAGGTAAAATTCTGCTTACAAGCAGATTCCTGTAAGCTCCATCTCTCTTTGGTGTGTGACAGTGGAGTAGTCTCTCAAAGGTTAAGGTAGCCCAGAACAAGTGTATAATAATCCCTAAATGCTCTGAGCTGTTTCCAATCAATAATTGCTTAAAAAATGGCATTTGAAAAATATGAGGATTGTGAATAAATAAGAGAATATATCTCTTATATGACTGTAAAGTTTTCCCTCAGTTTTACAATCTTGCTTTCATCTAAAAAACTCTGGGACTCTAAAACTGACTCAGGTATGGGGGGGATGAGGAGTTATCAGTACACTGGACATGTTTCAGATCAAGCCTGTGATCTCTGACTTCACAGCTCACAGATATCACAACTAGCAAGCATAGCCTCACAGGATGCCCATCTGTGTTTCTGAGGAACCCCTGAAGATTCCTCTGGGTCACACATTTTTAAATACTGTGATGATTAGCCATTGTCAACCTGATTTGGATTTGGAACTACCTAGGAGATATGCTTCTGGACATGTCTGTGAAGACTTTTCCAGGGAGGTTTAAGTGAGGAGGAAAGACCTGCCCTGAGTGTGGGTAGCGCCATCCTATGGAATGAGGTCCTGGACTTAATAAGAAAACACAAGAAGGAACAAGTAAGCTGAGTACATGTGTTTATCTCCCTCTGCTTCCTGACTGCAGCCACCTCATGCCTGCCACCATGGTGAGCTTTATCTCTTCTTAAACCATTATACAAAGTAAACCTTCCCTCCTAAGTAAATTTTGTTAAGTATTTGGTCACATAAATGAGAAAATAATCAAGACACATTCCATGTTATGATAGCCATGCCAATTCGATGTGGTGCATTTAAGCATACATATGATCTTTAACCCACTTTAGGGTTCTAGTGTCATTCAAATCAGATCCAGTTTTAGATGTGGTGTGTTTTGCTCATATCCCTAGTCTACATACTATAGCTACTTCAGTACTTCTTAGAACAGTTATGTTCCTTTACCAGTTAATCTCTCCATGTGTGGACTAGAAGATGCTGTGAGCCCTCTTTAGAATGCATATTTAGGCATATACATGAAATGTGCACAGTGAACCTAGAAAGATTTATTGACTTTATTTCTTCCCCAAAATAACAACCTTTAGTTATATTGATCATTCATATTTTTCTATGTTTTTTTTGGGGGGGGTATTTATTTTGTACTGCTTCTTTGACATGAATCTGTGTTCCTGTGTAGTTTGCTGAGCTTTGAGAATTCATAGGTGAGAGCGCCGAATCCTAACCACTAGACCACCAGGGAGCGTGAAAAAATCATCCTGAGTGAGGTAACCCAGACTCAAAAAGACAAACATGGTATGTACTCACTCATAGGAGGGTACTAGATATAAAACAAAGATGACTAGGCTGCTACTCACAACTCCAGGGAGGCTACCTACAGGACCCTAAGAAAGATACAGGGATCGCCCAATGACAGAGAAATGGATAAGATCTACATGAACAACCTGGATGACAGTGGGAGTAATGAAGGGCAAGAATCGAGGGAAAGAAGAGCTTAGGGGAGCAGGAGATCCAGCTGGATCAAGAACAGAAAGGGAGAACAAGGAATAACAGACCATGATAAATGAAGACCACATGAGAAGGAAGAGGCAAAAGTGCTGAGAGGTCCCCAGAAATCCACAATGATACATCCACTGTAGACTACTGGCAATGGTCGAGAGAAAGCCTGAACTGACCTAGTCTAGTGATCGAATGGCCAAACACCCTAACTGTTGTGCTAGAACTCTCATCCAATAACTGATGGAAGTGGATACAGAGATCCTCGACCAGGCCCAGATGGAGTCCAGGAGTCCAATTGGCGAGAAAGAGAGATTGTATGAGTGAGAATTGTTGAGACCAAGATTGGAAAAAGCACAGGGACAAATAGCCAAACTAATGGAAACACATGAATTATGAACCAAAAGCTGTGGAGCCCCCAACTGGATAAGGCCTTCTGGATAAGTGAGACAACTGAATAGCTTGAACTGTTTGGAGGCACCCAGGCAGTGGGACCAGGACCTGTCCTTAGTGCATGAGCTGGCTGTTTGGAACCTGGGGCTTATGTGGGAACACTTTGCTCAGCCTGGAAGGAGTGGTCTGGACTTGCCTGCACTGAATCTTCCAGGTTGAGCTGAATCCCAGGGGAGTCTTTGCCCTGGAGGGGATGGGAATGGGGTAGAGGGGCTGGGGGGGGGGAGGCAGGGTGGGGTGGGAGGGGAAGGCAGGGGAACCCATGGCTGATATGTAAAATTAAAACACAAATATCTGTAAAAAAAAAAAAAGAATTCATAGGTGTCCATTTTTTGGGGATCAATTCTGGAAAATTATTGTGTACCTTTAGTGGTTTCCAATTTCCAGATCTAGTCTGTGTTTCATATTCTGCTTCTGGTCCAGTCTGGTAAGTATTCTAAAACCTAGAGCACCTGAACTGAGCATTCTCCCCAATTCCTAGACCTAGCCTGACTTCCATGTCCTATGCTCAGGCCCATTCCGATGATTCTGCTTGAACCTGCTGCATTCCTAGTGTTCTGGCTAGTTTTGTCAACTTGATACAAGCTAGAGTTGTCAGAAAGGAGAAAACTTCAATTGGGAAAAATCCCCTGTAAGACCCATCTGTAGAGCATTTTCTTAATTAGTTATTGATGGGAAAGAATGCAGCCCATTGTGGGTGGGCAATCCTCAGCTGTTGGTTCTGGGTTCTATAAGAAAGCAGGCTTAGCAAACCAACAGGAGCAAACTAATAAGCAGCTGTCCTCCATGGCTTTTGCACCAGCTCCTGGCTCCAGGTTTCTGTCCTGTTTGAGTTCCTGTCATAACTTCCTTTGATGATGAACTGTGAAGTAGAAGCATGAGCTGAACAAACCCTTTCTCCCCAAGTCGCTTTGGTCATGGTGTTTCATCACAACAATAGTAACCCTATCAAAGATACCTGATGTCTGAGGTTAGTCTCAGTCACACTTTGTGTGTGTCATCCCAGTCTAGTGTCTCATCTATATCTAACCTCTCAGCCTAGCCAAGGTCACACATTCTTTGATCTTGTCCAGGCTAGTGAGTTCCCTGGTTGCTAGGCTGCCTGTGCCCTTCTCAATCCTAGCATAGCTGGCTCAGCCTTGTGAGCCCCTGGTACCTCAAATGCTACTCAGGGGTAGCCTAGGTTGGACAACCTATATGCTGGCCTAGCCTATTGAGTGCCCAAGACCCTAGCCACCCATGTCATTCTTACATTCCCAGATATAACTCAGTTAGCACAGCTTGTACATCAGCACACATCAACCCAAGGATGTCCAACTACATCTCAGAATGTGCATGTGCGTGTGTGTGTGGTGTGTGTGTGTGTGTGTGTGTGTGTGTGTGTGTGTGTGTGTGTGTGTTAGGTGGTCTAGGGTTTAGGGAACTCACATACTGATATGTGATTGGGCTAAATCTGGAGGGTGGTGATGGTGAAGGTGGGACTCACTAGTCTGGTCCTACTTCACTATTTTGCGACATCAGTTTAGTGAGGACATAAACATGTAAATAAGTCTCTGACACAGGAGACAAACATATTTAGGTAACAGCAAGAGGACATCAGTGACAGTGAAGGTCTTAATGGTGGCTTTTGTGTCATTCATGAAAATATACATCATCTGCTTTGGGGCATTAAAATACATAAAAACATAAAAATGGCTGCTGACTGACTCACACGCTTTATTATTTATTATCCACTAAGCCCACCAAGGAGCATTCTCCAATTTTAGTTCCTGTTTGTGCACGTCTTTGTGGAAGCTTCCCAACTCCAAAGCCAGCTGATCCTAGGTCTACCCCAGTGACTCTAATACTCATTAGAGGCCATAGTTCCTTTGAAAATGACTAGAAATAAAATTCATAGTTATTTTCCAAGGTGAACCTTATACTTATAAGTTTTGAAGAGATGTAGAGAAAATGCTATCTCTGTTACTCTGAATTGACAATGTTGTAACTTTCAGAGAATGGTTGTTTCAATATTTGAATTTTCATTTAAATGCACCTAACTATAACACACTTCAATGTCTTACTGAAATTTTTCTACATAGTGGTATAGTGAATTAAAGTAGTATTTAAAAAAAAGAGGGCATAATGTAATAGAGGGTGTACCTGGGAGAAGTTAGAAGAAGGAATAGGGAGGTGAATATGATCAAGATACATTATATTGGGCATATATGCAAAGAACACTTCATCCTACCATAAAGACACATGCTCAGCTATGCTCATTGCTGCCCTACTCATAACAGCCAGGAATTGAAAACAACATAGATCCTGGAACTCCCATCTGGACCAGAGGTGAGTGCCTGTGGTTATAGTCAGAAAGGCAACTGCCCCTGGGTCCCACCGCTGGACACAGGCCATCCCGGGAGGAACTGCCTAACTTGGCCCTAGTTTCTGCCTAATGGGTGGGTCCTGCGGGAAGGCTCCCCTTTTCCAAGACTGCAGGCAGACCCTGCAGTCTCCACACCCTGCCCCCACACCCATCTGCCAGAGACCCCAGCTTCCATCCTGCCCTGGAACGAGCATCTGGACCAGAGAACAGAGGAACTCCCATCTGGACAAAATAAGGAGACCCCAGGGACTTCCAAGACTCAGAGTCCAGCCCCCAGCTCCTATCTGGCCAGCATTCTCATCTGGACCAGCATTCCCATCTGTCCCAGAGCTTCCATCTGGACCAGAGAGAGGCTTCCTAAATCTGTCAGCTCTGTATGGAGCAAGTACACTGATAAGACCAAGAACGAACACAAGAGGAGATGGACAGACGCCAAGGCAGAAGTACATACAGTAAAATAAAGAGCAATACAGCATCACCAGAACCTAGGCCTTCTCCAACAGCTAGAACTGAACATCACGGAATGGAAGAAGAAGAAGAAAACAACCTTATAATAACATCATGAAGAGGCTAGAGCCTTATATAAAAGAAATAAAAAATAAAGCACAGGAACAGACAAAAAATGGGAAGAACAGTATAAAAAAACAAGAGGAAGGGACAATTAAAGCAGAAGAAAACAATAAATCCTTGAAAGAAAATCATGAAAAAGCAAGGGAGACAATCCAAGACCTGAAGAGGGAAATAGAAAAAAATGAAGAAGACACTAGCAGAAGAAATGTTGGAAAGAAAATCTGAGTAAACGAACAGGAACTTCAGAGGCAAGTATAACCAACAGAATGCGAGAGATGGAAGAAAGGATCTCTGGTGTTGAAGATACGTTAGAAGAAATAGATTCATCAGTCAAAGAAAACACTAAAACCAACACAGTCATGACCCAAAATGTCCAAGAAATTTGGGACACCATGAAAAGACCAAACCTACGAATAATAGGGATAGAGGAAGGAGAAGAATACCAACTTAAGGCACAGAAAATATATTTAACAAGATCATAGAAGAAAACTTTCCCAACTTAAAGAAGGAAATGCCTATGAAGTACAAGAAGCCTATAGAACACCAAACAGAATAGACCCCCAAAAAAGTCCCCTCGCCATAATAATTAAACAACTAAACGTTTCTGGATAGGTACCACATACCTAAGTTAAATCAAGACCAGATAAACCATTTAAATGGTCCAATAACCCTAAAGAAATAGAATCAGTCATTAAAAGTCTCCCAACCAAAAAAAGCCCTGGACCATATGGTTTCACTGCAGAATTCTACTAGATCTTCAAAGAAGACTTTATACCAATACTCTTCAAATAGTTCTACACAGGGTGTTAGGGATTTAGCTCAGTGGTAGAGCACTTGCCTAGCAAGCTCAAGGCCCAGGGTTCGATCCTCAGCTCAAAAAAAAAACAAACAAAAAACAAAAAAATTGTTCCACACAATAGAAGCAGAAGATTATACCAAACTCCTTCTATGAGCTACAATTACCCTGATTTCCTAAATCAAACAAAGATGCAACAAAGAAAGAGAACTATAGACTGATCTCCATCATGAACATTGATAAAAACTACTCAATAAAATTCTGGCGAACAGACTCCAAAAACACATCAAAACAATTTATCCACCATGATCAAGTAGGCTTCATCCAGGGACGCAAGGGTGGTTCAACATACGAAAGTCCATTAATGTAATACACCAAATAAAAAAACTCAAAGAAAAAAAACACATGATCATCTCACTAGCTGCAGGAAAAGGCATTTTAACAAAATCCAACACCCCTTCATGATAAAGGTCTTGGAGCGATCAGGAATACAGGGAACATACCTAAACATAATAAAGGCATTCTACAGCAAGCCAACAGCCAACATCAAATTAAATGGAGAGAAACTCAAAAATACACTAAAATCAGGAACAAGGCAAGGCTGTCCCCTCTCCCATACTTTTTCAATATAGTACTTGAAGTTCTAGCCAGAGCTATAAGACAACACAAAGAGATTAAGGGGATACAAATTGGAAAGGAAGAAGTCAAGCTCTTCCTATTTGCAGATGACATGATAGTATACATGAGTGAGCCAAAAATTCAACAAGGAACTGATACAGCTAATAAAAACCTTCAGCAACATAGCAGGATAAAGATCAACTCAAAAAAATCAGTAGCCCTCCTATATACAATAGACAAACAGGCTGAGAAGGAAATCAGAGATACATCACCCTTTACAATAGCCACAAATGATATAAAATACCTTGGGGTTATCTAACTAAGCATGTGAAGGACCTATATGACAAGAACTTTAAGTCCCTGAAAAAGAAATTGAAGAAGATGTCAGAAAATGGAAAGATCTCCCATGCTCATGGATAGGCAGGATTAACATAGTAAAAATGGTGATCTTACCAAAAGCAATCTACAGATTCAACGCAATTCCCATAAAATTACCAACACAATCTTCACAGATCTGGAAAGAATAACACTCAACTTCATATGGAAAAACAAAAAACCAGGGATAGCCAAAAGAATCCTGTACAATAAAAACAACCTCTGGAGGCAACACAATCCCGACCTCAAGATCTGCTACAGAGCTACTGTAATAAAAACAGCTTGGTACTGGCATAAAAACTGACATGTGGACTAATGGAATTGAATTGAAGACCCTGACATAACCGCACACCTATGAACATATAATTTTTGACACAGATGCCAAAAATGTACGTTGGAAAGAAGAAAGCATCTTCAACAAATGGTGCTGGAATAACTGGATGTCAATGTGTAGAGGGTGCAAATTGATCCATATCTGTCACCATACAAAATCTTAAGTCCAAGTGGATCAAAGACCTCACATTAAATCCAGTTATTCTGAACCTGATAGAAGAGAAAGTAGGAAGTACTCTTGAACACATTGGCACAGAGATCACTTTCTAAATATAACACCAGTAGCACACAGACACTGAGGACACAATCCATCAATGGGACCAGTTGAAACTGAGAAGCTTTTGTAGAGCAAAGGACATGGTCAACAAGACAAAGCGACAGCCTACAGAATGGGAAAAGGTCTTCACCAACCCCACATCTGACAAAGGGCTGATATCCAGAATATATAAGAACTCCAGAAATTAGACATCAAAATGCCCAACAGTCCAATTAAGAAATGGGCTATGGAACTAAACAGAGAATTCTCCACAGAGGAAGTTCAAATGGCTGAAAGACATTATGGAATTGCTCAACATCCTAATTATCTGGGAAATGCAAATCAAAATGACTCTGAGATACCACCTTATACCTGTCAGAATGGCTAAGATCAAAAGCACAGAAGACAGCTTATGCTGGAGAGGATGTGGAGCAAAACTCTCCTCCACTGCTGTTGGGAATGCAAGCTTGTACCTCCACTTTGGAAATCAATATTTCACTTCCTTAGAAAATTGGGAATCTATCTCCCCCAAGACCCAGCTATAGCACTCTTGGGCATATACCCAAGGAATGCTCAATCATACCACAAGGGCTTTTGCTCAGCTATGTTCGTATCAGCTTTGTTTGTAATACCCAGAACCTGGAAACAACCTAGATGACCTTCAACTGAAGAATGGATAAAAATATGGTACATATACACAATGGAGTACTACTCAGCAGAGAAAAACAATGACATCATGAGGTTTGCAGGCAATGGATGGATCTAGAAAAAATCATCCAGAGTGAGGTAACCCAGACTCAGAAGGACAAACATGGTATGTACTCACTCATAGGAGGATACTAGATGTAAAAGAAAGATGACTAGACTGCTACAACTCCAGGGAGGCTACCCAGAAAAACGGGAACCCTAGGAAAGACCCAGGGATCACCCAATGACAGAGAAAATGGATGAGATCTACATGAACAACCTAGACGACAGGGAGTAATAAAGAGAAAGTTTTGAGGGAAGGGAGGCTTGGGGGAGCAGGAGATCCCAGCTGGATCAAGAACAGAAAGGGAGAATGAGTAATAACAGACCAAGATAAATAAAGACCACATGAGAACAGGAATAGGCAGAGTGCTCAAGAGGTCCCCAGAAATCCACAATGATATATCCTCTGTAGACTGCTGGCAGTGTCGAGGGAGGGCCTGATCTGACCTATCTGGTGATCAGATGTCTAAACACCCTAGCAGTTGTCTTGGAACTGTCATCCAATAACTGATGGAAGTGGATGCAGAGATCCTCATCCAGAGGCCCCAGGTGGAGCTCCAGGTGTCCAACTGTGAGAAGGAGGAGGGACTGCAAGAGCGTGAATTGTTGAATTCAAGATTGCAAAAAGCACAGGGACAAATAGCCAATCGAATGGAAGCACATGAATTATGAACCAACGGCTGTGGAGCCCCCAGCTGGATCAGGCCCTCTGGATAAGTGAGGCCATTGAATAGCTTAATCTGTTTGGGAGGCTTCTAGGCTGTGGGACCGGGACCTGTCCTTGGTGCATGAGCATGGGCTTACACAGGGACACATGCTCAGCCTGGAAGGAGGGGACTGGACCTGCCTGTACTGAATCCACCAGGTTTAAATGAGTGCCCAGGGGTGTCTTGGTCCTGGAGGAGATGGGAATGGAAGGGAGGAGATGGGGGAAGGTGAAGGTTGGGGCAGGAGGGGGAGGACAGGGGAACCCATGGCTGATGTATAATATTAAAACACATAAAAAAAAACAATTAAACTCCCCTCAAAAAAAAAAGAAAAAAGAAAAAAGAAAACAACCTAGATGTCCCTCAGCAGATGAATGGTTAAAGAAAATGAGGTGCTCTTATATACTAGAGTATTACTCAGCCATTAAAATGGGAAATAATGAAATTTTGAGGTAAATGGATGGAGCTAGAAAAAATTATCCTGAGTGAGGTAACCCCAGCCTAGAAAGACGTGTATTCATTTATATGTGGATATTAGCTATTGGGTCAATGATAAAGAAGCTACAATATGTGGAAGCCAGAGGTCAGGTGTAGTGTAAGAGACTAGATGGGGCACAGGGACAAATAGATTTCCCTAGGTGGGGGAAATAGAATAAGTATGAATGGGGGGGACCTGGAATGGAAAAGTTGGGAGAGGAAGAGGGATGAGGGAAGGAAAATAAAGGGAAAAAGAGCTAATATTAAGAGCCATTTGAGAAGTAGTATGGAAACCTAATAAAGCAAAACTTTACACACACACACACACACACACACACACACACACACACACACACAAAGGCAATTTAAAATGCAATTACCAAATAATGGGGAAGGTAGAAGCCCCAACTGGCCATCTTTTGTCACCAAATGATCTTCTAGTATTGGAATTTGCTATCACTAATTGAGTTTTTGTCCTTAGGGGTTCCATGGAAAACCCCAAATAACCCAGGTTGTTACTAAGACTATAGGATGCATTCCATAAAATGAGGCAAGGCACATTTGCTGAAGATAACACCTATATAACTCATTGAAGATGAAGAAGTAATGCTGGTACTTGCATAGCATCTTCACCCCTACATGCTAGGGTCATTGCTATGAGAAGGTACTCTACATGCTACCAAAGGAGCATGTAAATACAAACCCTTTGATTTACAATGGTGTCCTCCTGGCAAAATATTCTAGTGTAATGGTGGCACAAAGCTTATGGGAGCAACCAACCAATATCTTATTTGATTTAAGCCCATCCTATAAGTTGGAACCCATACCTGATGCTGCTGGGGTGATCAACAACCTGAGACTAGGTAGCCCAGGGACCTAGGGTAAAACCAGATACTACTTGTCTATGAAACAACAACAACAAAACCTCAACAAACAAATCAAAAAAACCATACCAATAAAATGACTCCTAATGACAGTCTGCTACTCATAGGTCTGTGCCTTGCTCAGTCATTATCAGAAAAACTTTCTCCTGCAGCAGATGGGAATAGATACACAGCCAGACAATATGCAGAGAGCAAGGGACCTTGGAACACTCAGTCCTAAACTAGCTATCTCTATCAAATTCCTCCCCTCAGGGCTCAGGAAACACCACAGAAGAGGAGGCAGAAAGAGTGTAAGCACCAGAAGGGATGGAAGACACCAAGAAAACAAGGCCCTCTAAATCAGCAGAATGGATGCACATATGATCTCACAAAGACTGAGGCTTAATGCATAGAGCCAACATGGGTCTTCACTAGATGGGGTTCTAGAGCTGAAATGAGAAGTGGACACATGCCCCCATCCCTAGCCCAGAATCAATCTCCAATTGATAACCACTGGAAAAGGAAAACTGAGTTTACTCAAACTGAGTCTGACTGGGGAAAGAACCGACTTTAAGGGGTAGGCTGAATGCCCAGCAGTAGATGGCCAACAGAAAATGAAAAAGATATCTTTGGAGGTTTCTTGTCTTGTTCAGTCAGGGCTTTTCATTTTTTTAAAAAATAGTCTTATTTTTTAATTTTTATTGTATTATATATATTATTTTCTCTCTCATTTTTAGGTCCTTTTCATGTATATAATGGTTTTAGTTTATTGTTGGATGGGATTCCTGGGGGTGGGAATTAGTGGATCTCTTTTTCTGTATCTGTTTCTGGTGCGTTCTCTTTTCCTTCCTTTTATTTGTTTTGTCCTAATCTGATGTGTTAGCTTTTGTTTTATCTTATTATATTATATTTTATTATTGTCCCTTAGAAACCTGTTTGTTTTCTTTTTTTTTTAATTAAGAAATTTTTTTATTCATTTTACATACCAGTTCCAGATCCCCCTCTTACCTCCTCCCCACGCCCCTCCAGCCTTTTCCCCACCCACCTACCACCCCCCCATTAATCTGCCTACAAGAAGGTAAGCCTCCCATGGGGGAGTCAGCAGACGCCTGGTACATTCAGTAGAGGCAGGTCCAAGCCCCTCCTCCATGCCTCAAGGCTGTGATAGGTGTCCCACCATACGATAGTGGCTCTCAAAAGCAAAGCTTCTTGCACCAGGATGGATCCCCTGGTCCTCCTGTGCGGGGGTGTGGTGGGGGACACGACACAACTTTATGCAGATCAAGTACACAGCTTTGTCTTGCTATGGGGCAGAGGGCGTAGTTCAGCCTCCCAGTGGAGGCTCCACAGGTGTTAAGTTCCTAAATTTCATGAGTTCCCCACTACTTTGTTTTGGCTTGTCTTTGAGGTTTCTCCATCATGATTTTGATGCCCCTTGCCTCATAGAATACCTCTACTCTCTCTTTGATTGGACTCGTGGAGCTCGGCCTGGTGCTTGGCTGTGGATCTCTGCATCTGCTTCCATAGGTTACTGTAGAAAGGCTTTATGATGACAGTTAGAGTATTCTCAGATCTGATTACTGGGGTAAACCAGTTCAGGCACTTTCTTCACTATTGCTAGTAGTCTAAGGTGGGGTCACCCCTTGTGGATTCCTGGGAACTTCCCTAGCACCTGGTTTCTTTCTACGCCAGATGTCTTCCTCTATCATGGTATCTCTTTCATTGTTTCGGCCACTCCATCCCCTGTTCCAGCTCAACTATCCTGTTACTAAGTTCTCATTCCCCATACCCTATCCTCAACTGGTCTCCCTCACCCCCAGGTTACTCATGGAAATCTCATCTATTTCCCCTTCTCAGGGCCAATCCCATGTGTCCCTCTTTGGTCCTCCTTGTTAGCTAGCTTCTCTGAAGCTGTGAGTTGTAGTCTGGTTATCCTATCTAGTATCCACTTCTGAGTGAGTACATACCATATTTGTCCTTGTGAGTCTGGGTTACCTCACTCAAGATGATATATTCTAGTTCCATCCATTTGCCTGCAAATTTCATGATGTTATTGTTTTTTTACTGCTGAGTAGTACTCCATTGTATATATGTACCACATTCTCTTAACCCATTCTTCAGTTTAGGGGCATCTAGGTTGTTTCCAGGTTCTGGCTATTATGAATAATGCTGCTATGAACATAGTTGAGCATGTGTCCTTGTGGTATAATTGGGCATTCTTTGGGTATATGCCCAAGAGTGATATAGCTGGGTCTTGAGGATGATTGATTCCCAATATTCTGAGAAATTTCCAAAGTGGCTGTATAAGTTTTGCACTCTCACCAAGAGTGGAGGAGTGCTCCATATCCTCTTCAACATAAGCTTTTATCATTTTTTTATCTTAGCCATTCTGAGAGGTGTAAGATGGTATATCAGAGTCATTTTGATTTGCATTTCCCTGATGACTAAGGATGTTAAGCAATTTCTTAACTGTCTTTTGGCTATTTGAGATTCTTCCTTTGAGAATTCTCTGTTTAGCTCTGCAGCCCAATTTTTTAAAAATTGGATTGTTATTTTGATGTCTAGTTTCTTGAATTCTTTATATATTTTGGAGATCAGTCATCTGTCAGATGTGAGGTTGGTGAAGATCTTTTCCCATTCTGTAGGCTGTCATTTTGTCTTATTTACTGTGTCCTCTGTCTTACAGAAGCATTTCAGTTTCAGAAGGTCCCATTTATTAATTGTTTCCCTCAGTGTCTGTGCTACTGGTGTTATATTTAGGAAGTGCTCTCCTGTGCCACTGCATTCAAGACTACTTTCTACTTTCTTTTCTGTCAAGTTCAGTGTAACTGGTTTTATATTGAGGTCTTTGACCTACTTGGACTTAAGTTTTGTGCATGGCAATAGATACGGATCTATTTGCAGTCTTCTACATGTTGATATCCAGTTATGCCAGCACCATTTGTTAAAGATGCTTTCTTTTTTCCATTGTACAATTTTGGGCTTCTTTGTCAAAAAATCAGGTTTTCATAGATGTGTAGGTTAATGTCAGGGTCTTCAATTTGATTCCATTGGTCCACATGTCAGCTTTTTATGCCAATACTAGCTGTTTTTACTACTATAGCTCTATAATAGAGCTGAGGCAGGGGTGGTGATGCCTCAAGAGGTTGTTTTATTGTACAGGATCTTTCTTTCTTTCTTTCTTTCTTTCTTTCTTTCTTTCTTTCTTTCTTTCTTTCTTTCTTTCTTTCTTTCTTTCTTTCTTTTTAAGCTATCCTGGGATTTTTGTTTTTCTATATGAAGTTGATTATTGTTCCAGACCTCTGATGAATTGTGTTGGGATTTTGATGGGGATTGCATTGAATCTGTAGACTGCTTTGGGTAAGATTGCCAGTTTTACTATGGTAATCCTACATATCTGTGAGCATGGGAGATCTTTCCATTTTCTGATACCTTCTTAGATTTCTTTCTTCAGAGACTTAAAGTTCTTGTTATACAGGTCTGTCACTTGCTTCGTTAGAGTTACCTCAAGGTATTTTACATTATATGTGGCTATTGTAAAGGGTAATGTTTCTCTGATTTCTTTTTCAGCCCATTTATCATTTGTATATGAGACTACTGATTTTTTTGAGTTAATATTGTATGCTGCGACATCACTAAAGGTGTTTTTCAGCTGCAGGAGTTCCCTGATAGAATATTTGGGTCACTTATGTATACTATCATGTCATCTGCAAATAGTGAAAGTTTGACTTCTTCCTTTCAATTTGCCTCCCCTTGATCTCCTTTGTTGTCTTATTGCTCTAGCTAGAACTTCAAGTACTGTATTGAATAGATATAGGGAGAGTGGACAGCCTTGTCTTGTTCCTGATTTTAGTGGAATCGCTTTGACTTTCTCTCCATTTAATTTGATGTTGGCTGTTGGTTTGCTGTAAATTGCCTTTACTGTGTTTAGGTATGTTCCTTCATACCGGGGCTAAGCCACAAACAGTGGTGGTGGGACCATGGAGGCAGCGGCTGCTGCTCTGTGTTGCTGGCTTCTTCTCATTGTATTGGTAACTGCGGTGCTGATGCTACCTGGGACAAAGTGTTTACTACTGCTTGTTCAGAGAAGAATTGCCTGGACCATAGTGTTACAAGAAGGCATCGGCAAAGATCAGTTTGGAAGTTTGGCAAGACAAATGGTGGGGAGAAATTGCTGTGAAGATTTTCTCTTCTAGGGAAGAACATTCATGGTTCTGAGAGACAGACATTTATCAGACTGTGATTACTCCAAACCACAGAGGAGGCACCAAAAAAACAAAACAAAACAAAACAATAAAACCAAAAAACCCTAAACAAATAAACAAAAAACAAACAAACAAAAAACAAAAAACAAAAACAAAAACAAAAACAAAACCCAAAAACTAAAGGGAACCATGACCATGCCTAACAGCAACTTTGAAATCTTCAAAAGGATGATGGGACCCAACAAAGATGAATTCATGTGGACTATGGTAAAGCCATTAGTGCCATGGAAAGATAGACTTTGGACTACAAACTGCTCAGGACAATTTCAAGATGACTGGCTGAGAGGATACAGCCTGACAGACTACTTGAACAAAGACTTGAAACAAACCCTGCACTTTCTCATTATGCAGTGGCGGCGGGACGAATGATACAGGACTTGACAATTAACCAAAAAATAGAGTTTTTGTTTAAAAGAGAAAAAGGAAAATATAGATATGAGGTAGATCAGTAAACTACCCTGAGAAAAAAGATAAAGAAAAATAGGATAAATGGATAGATCATTGAATCTACACTAAAAAGAAAAAGGGAAAGATAAAAATCATAAAAGGTAGATTAATGAATCTATTATGAAAAGAAAAAAATGCTTTTAAAAAGGAACTACTTGTTTTAAATAGGATAAGTACTGAAATTTTTTTGTCTGAGTTTATCATATGTTACTGGACTGGACATTGTTATATATTAATGGAGTTTTAATCTGAATCTGTCAAATGTTAATGGACTAGACATTGTTAATATAATCTTGACTATGTATATTGTATATTGGATATGGTTTTTCTTCTATTAGTTATAAGCTTTTTTATATTTTAGACAAAAACAGGGGAAATGTGGTACTGTGTTCCCTGCAAAATTGTGCAGGCTAATAAACTAATCTGGGGTCAGAGAATAGGACGGCCACAATATTAAACATGAGGATAGGCAGTGGTAGCACAAGCCTTTAATCCTAGCATTCCAGAGACAGAAATCCCTGTGGATCTCTGTGAGTTCAAGGCCACCTTGGATACAGCCAAGCATGGTAACACATGCCTTTAATCCCAGGGAGTGATGGTAGAAAGTAGAAAGATATATAAGACATGAAGGCCAGAAACTAGAAGCATTTGGCTAGTTTAGCATTTGGCTGGTTAAGCATTTGGCTGGTTACGCTTTTTTTAGGCTTTGGAGCAGCACAGTTCAGCTGAGATTCATTTGGATGAGGACTCAGAAGCTTGCAGTCTGAGGAAACAAGACCAGCTGAGGAACTGGCGAGATGAGGAAGCTGGGGCTTGTTCTGTGTCTCTGATCTTCTAGCATTCACCCTAATAACTGGCCTTGGGTTTGATTTTATTAATAAGACCTGTTAAGATTCCTGCTACAGTTTGCTGTAAATTGCCTTTACTATGTTTAGGTATGTTTCTTGTATTCCTGATCTCTGTAAGACCTTTATTATGATGGGGTGTTGGATTTTGTCAAAGGCTTGGATTCAGTTTGCCAATATTGTATTGAGTATTTTTGCATCAATGTCCATGAGGGAGATTGGTCTGTAACTCTCTTTCTTTGTTGCATCTTTGTGTGGTTTCAGTATCAGGGTAACAGAGGCCTCATAATAAGAGTTTGGTAATGTATCTTCTGTTTCTTCTGTATGGAACAATTTGAGGTGTATTAGTATTAGCTCTTCCTTGAAATTCTGGTAGAATTCTGCACTGAAATGATCCAATCCTAGGCTTTTTTTTTTTTTTTTTTGGTTGGGAGACTTTTAATGACTGTTTCTATTTCCTTAGGGCTTATAGGCCTATTTAAATTGTTTATTTGGTCTTGATTTAATTTTGGTATGTGGTACTGGTCCAGAAAATTGTCCATTTCTTTCAGATTTTTAAAATTTTACTCCAACTGTCGAGCACAGGCTTTTGAAGTATGACCTGATGATTCTTTGTATTTCCTCATTGTCTCTTGTTATGTCTCCCTTTTCATTTCTTATTTTGTTAATTTGGATATTCTCTCTCTGCCTTTTGGTTAGTTTGGATAAGGGCTTGTCGATCTTGTTTATTTTCTCAATGAATCAGCTCTCTATTCCATTGATTCTTTGTATTGTTCTCGTTGTTTGGATTTTATTGATTCCAGCTATCAATTTGATTATTTCCTGGCCTCTATTCTTCCTGGGGAACTTTGCATCTTTTTATTCTAGAGATTTTAGGTGTGCTGTTTCATCGCTATTGTGATATTTCTCCAACTTCTTTGTGCTCCAACTGCTTTCATAGTGTCCCATAAGTTTGGGTATGTTGTGCATTACTTTTCATTGAACTCTAGGAAGACTTTAATTTCTTCTTGACCTATTGGTGAGTCAGTTGAGCATTATTCAATTTCCAGGAGACTATAGGCTTTCTGTAATTTTTATTGTTGTTGAAATGTTACTTGAAGCTATGGTGGTCTGATAAAATACAGGAAGTTTTTTTTTTTTTTTTTTATTTGTTGAGGTCTGCTTTGTGACATACATGGTCGATTTTAGAAAAGGTTCCATGAGGTGCTGAAAAGAAAGTATATTCTTTTGTGTTAGGGTGGAATGTTTTGTACAGATCTATTAAGTCCATTTGAGTCATAACATCTTTTATTTCCCTTATTTCTTTGTTAAGTTTCTGTCTGGCAAACCTGTACAGTGGTGAGTGTGGCATGTTGAAGTCTCCCACTATTTTTTTTCCAGAGCTGAGGACCGAACCCAGGGCCTTGAGCTTGCTAGGCAAGCACTCTACCACTGAGCTAAATCCCCAACCCCGAAGTCTCCCACTATTAATGTGAGATATTTGATGTGTGATTTAAGCTTTAGTAAAGTTTCTCTTACATATGTGGTGCCCTTGTATTTGGGACATAAATGTTCAGAATTGAGACTTTATCTTGGTGGATTTTTCCTGTGACGAATATGTAATGTCCTTCCTGACCTCTTCTGACTGATTTTAGTTTGAAGTCTATTTTGTTAGATATCAGGATAACTACACCAGCTTGCTTCTTAAGTCCATTTGATTAGAAAGTATTTTCCCAGCCTTTTACTCTAAGATAGTGTCTGTCTTTGAAGTTGAGGTGTGTTTCTTGTCTGCAGCAGCAGGATGGATCCCGTTTTTGTATCCATTCTTTTATTCTGTGTCTTTTTAAAGATGAATTGAGTCTATTGATATTAAGGGATATTAATGACCAGTGATTGTTAATTCCTGTTATCTTTTGGTGGTAGTGTGTGTGTGTGTGTGTGTGTGTGTGTGTGTGTGTGTGTGTGTATTTCCCTTTTTTGG
>NW_023412647.1:0-28838 GCF_903995425.1 Onychomys torridus
GGTGGGACCCATATTCTCTGTTTATCTAGAGTTTCCAACAGTCTAAAGTTCAAAGCTAGAGTACTGTATGTGTCACCATAAATGGTAACTACATTTGTGGATGACGACATCACTTGTTTATAATACACTTCAGCTCTTGACATGTATAAATCCTTTTTGACTGGTATCATGCTCACAAAGGCAAAGCAGACTGTATTTTTTTTTGGATCTCTCTTCTCAAATGTGATAGAAATTGGGTACCCTGATCATTGTCTGAGATGGTCAGTCCTATCCAGTCCCAGTTGAAGAGAAGCATCAAAGAAACCATGGCCAGGGGTAAAGCTGTGTCCTTGGGTGCCATCTGATACAGATAGGGAAGTTGTTCATGATCACTCAGGATGGTATGGAAAGGTCCATAGGTAAGCTGGAGGACCTAGGACACAGGAGGCACCATGAAGTTGCATGCACTCTTAAGAACTTGTTAACAAATATTGTGCAAAGAGTTCTATAAAAATCTCTTAATTCTTACTTCTTTCCTCATCTCAATTTTCAAAGAAAAAGGAGATGAGGCCCCATGATATCCCTGAATAGTACCCCTGAACCACATTGTTTGACATAAGTGTGAGGCTAGTATCCTCCTCATACTTTTCTTAGCATCTGGGAGTGGTACCAACAGAGTCACCATTTCTTGCAAACCCACACCACAAATGTCTCACCTGTTGAGTTTTGTAGGCATCCAGAGATGTCCCAACTATTGCAGATGTTTCCCACTTTGGTCCTGTCAGCACCATTAAACACATAGTATGGTCATTACAGTTATAATTAGGGTGAAAATCTTGATTTCTTTAAATAAAGGCATGAGACTGTATAATTCTGACATAGTAATACAAGTATCTTTGGAGAAATTGAAATAAAAGTGACATATTTGGCAAAATATCAGGGTTCTTATTGACTTTCATCCAGGGAAAATGCCAAGGCCAGTGGTAAGCGTTTCTTTTCAGTTGGTGTTCTGTAAAAGGGTATGGTGTTTATTATGGACAGAGATCTATAGATAACCCTTTGGAGTTAATAGAAAGATGAACCTGAAGTTGATGGTATTCCCAGCCACCCCCAAGTATTGTATCAACTAACCTGTGCTGTGAGGTTGGAATGACATAAGAAGGTGGAAGCTTACAAAAGCTTTTAAATTCACTAGGGTGCATCTCTCATAAATAGCATGAGCCACAAGAGTGGCATCTTCCACAAGAGTCATTTCTATTTCTGCATTGGGATTGCTTACATAGCAGAAAAAGACAAAGTCCCAGGCTTTGACCAAACATCAATCCTAATCATGACTTCATTTTGGAATTATAAAGCAATATGAAAAATACATGTGATGTGTGAATACATGAGACTATGCTATTTTCTTTTCATAATCACTAAATAGGCTAAGGCAGTCAAATAATGTCCTATGAACACATAATTGTTTGCACAACATGTGGATCTTGTGCTTAAAATTTTCATAATCAGTGGGCAATCTAGTTAACGTATACCCTCATATCCATTTTGCCTTGTTCTTTTATTTTTCTGGTTTATTTAATGCAGATGTAAAATCTTTCCTTTAGAGATTTATTTTTAAAGTAATGCAAATACCAGAGATGTATTTGTTAAAGATATATATCACTATTCACCTGTATGTATGGATTGGATCAATGATTACGTAGGACATAGTGGGGAATGGATGATATGCTTTTGAATGATACTTTGCTCTAGAGCAGACTGGCCTCATATGCACAGGGATTTACCTGTTCCAGGACCTGAGTTCAGAGATTAAGGGTATTACTACCTCCCCAACATTGTTCATCTATTTTATGTTTACACAGGGATGCCATACATTCACACTTTGTATATCTGATCAACATAATTTTTTTTTTTTCTGGAAAACAAGTCATGACTATCTTTCCTCTTACACTAACACCAAATCGGCATCCTAATGCATTTCTCCGGTCCTGCCTGGCTTCATGTAGTGCTGTGGCCCACTGATAACATAATCACTCAGAAACTTATATTAACTAAAACTGCTTGGCCATTAGCTCAGGCTTACTATTGACTAACTTTTACACTTAAATGCAGCCCATTTCTGTTCATCTGTATGTTGCACTTTCTTTACCTCTGTGCCATTACATGCTGCTCCCTGGATGACAAAATGGCTTCTGGTTACTCAGCCTTCTTCTTCACAGAATTCTCCTCTTTTCCTCACCCTACTTATACTTCCTTCCTGGCTACTGGCCAATCAGCATTTTATTTATCAACCAATCCGCGCAACACATATTCACAGCATACAGAAAGACATTGCATAGCATGACTTCATTATTTACTCTTCAAAGCTGTTTAAGTTATCATGAATTTACTATATTTTCAATGATACTTGGAATTTTCCTATTGAGATCTGGAAATAATTGTGTCCAAATTTTTATTGGGATTAATTTAAATTTGTAGATTGCTTCTGTAAGCTGTCAATGTTTACTATATTAATACTTATGATTCATGAGCATGTGAGATCTTTTGACCTTTTGATACCTTCTTCAATTTCTTACTTCAATGACTTGAAGTCTTTATTATAGAAGAGTTCCACTTGTTTAGTTAGGGTTACCCCAGGAAATTTTATGGTTTTGGCTATTGTGATTGTTAATGTTTCCCTGGTTTCTTTCTCAGCCATTTTTGGCATTTGTATATACAAATCCCTGATGGTCAACAAGACAAAGCATCAGCATACAGAATGGGTAAAGGAGTTCACCAACCCCACATCTGACAGAGTGGTGATATCCAGAATATTTAAAGAACTCAAGAAATTAGACTTCAAAATGCCCAACAGTACAATTAAGAAATGGGCTATAGAATTAAATGGAGAATTCTCAACAGAGGAAGCTCAAAGGGCTGAACACCATTTGAGGAATTGCTCAACATCCATAATTATCTGGGAAATACAAATCAAAATGACTCTGAGACCTTAAACCTGTCAGAATGGCTAAGATTAAAAACACAGAAGTCAGCTTAGCTGGAGAGGGCATGGAGCAAGGGGAACGCTTCTCCACTGATGGTGGGAATGCAACCTTGTACAGCCACTTTGAAAATCAATATGGTGCTTCCTTAGAAAATTGGGAATCCATCTCCCTCAAGACCAAGCTGTAGCACTCTTGGGCACATACCTAAGGGATGCTCAATCATACCACAAGGGCCTTTGCTCAGCTATGTTCTTATCAGCTTTGTTTGTAATAGCCAGAATCTGGAAACAATCTAGATGCCCTTCAACTGAAGAATGGATAAAGAAAATGTGGTACATATACACAATGGATTACTACTCAGCAGAGAAAAATAATGGCATCACGAGGTTTGCAGGCAAATGGATGGATCTAGGAAAAAGTCATCCTGAGTGATGGAACCCAGACTTCAAAAGACAAACATGGTATGTACTCACTCATAGTAGGATATGAGATGTAAAACAACGATGACTAGAGGGCTACAAAACTCCAGGGTGGCTACCTTGAAAACTGAGTCTCTTTTAAGGGATTTAATACCATTCTTATTGAGAGATATGAATGGGCTATGAGTGTTGATTTCTGTTATTGTGGTTTTTGTCATTGTAGTTTTTGGTGGCTATGTTTTGCCTGGCAGAAAAAAATCTTGACATCCTGACAGGAATGCATTATAGATTCAGGAAAGTATAGCACAGAAGGTCTGTTAGAAAACAGAGTTTGGTAATGGCTAATTTGACTGGGAAGAATGGAAGGAGAATTAAATACCTGTTGATAGCCAGTCAGCTTCTCTGGACACAGTGTCCTGAGTCTTTCCTAGGTTTAGTAGTTCAGGTTGCATGACTGGAATAAACAATAGAGTGCAGGTTGGGAAGATCTTTGTTAACCACTGGAGAGGTTGATATGGCTAGCAGAAGATATAGAGCTTTGCACATGACATGACATTGTACATTTTGAGGAACTGACGGAAAGGTGGACATTTAGTTACCTTTTATGTTTCCCTGGCTGCAGTGGACTGTGAGTATCCAGGAAATGTCTCCTGGAATTGGGGACTGTGTTAATGCAATGAGGGATACAAGGGAGGGTAGAAGGGGAAGATTTATGAGTTCCCCTGGCAACAGTGCCAGAGGTAGAGAATTGAAACACAGCTGGTCGGGTGCTGCTGAGTTGGGGAAGGGAATGTGAGATTGTATTTAGAGGAAGAGAAGGAAGGTAAAGACCCACATTTCATCAAAAAGCATTCAAGGTTCGATGGAACACATGGTGCAAAATACACTTTATGTGTGTTTATAACAGAGGTTGCAACACAGGCCCATAAAGCAACTTGAGAAGCACAGCAAGGTGCATCTGAGTACTTTTACTTTTAATTAATTTTTATTTAATTTTTGCTAATTGGCTGTTTATAAATGCTTTGTTGTTGCCACATGTGTTTTGAACATTGTGTGAACATTTCCTGGGCAGATGAACAAATGACTATTCACACGGATAAAGCACCAGTGACAGAGCAAGTCAATACAACCCTATGCTTGTCAATCAAGTCTCTACCTGGCAACATGTCTACCATCAACATTGTAGGTAGGCCACTTGCATGGTGAAGCTCCTGGCTCTTTCATTCTCTTGATGATAGCCTACACTATTCCCACTTTTTCATTCTTCCCCTTTCAACAATATCTCAGGTCCAGCTGTGTCAGATTCTCTCAACTCTACTAGAGACCACAGTGAACTTCAGAATTACAGGTAGGCCATCCTTGAATCAACCCCACTGTTTTTGTCCACAAAATGAAATTACCCATCCTCAATACACCATAACACAGTGCTTCATACCTACAACACTGTGGATGATTATCTACTCAACCAGAGAACATGCATGATTGTAAAAAGTCCATGTTGGTGACCTTCTTCTTTACTATCCCACATTTTGGTGCCCTGACCCACACCATATCCACAATCTCAATCACCTCTGCATCAAAGTATCCATGCCCAACTTGGCGAGAGTCCTCCTGCTGGAACAGAGGCCAATCTAACCACCAGAAGTTTGTACCACTAGTTGTGTGGCAATGCCTTGAAGAACCTCGGGACACAATGCCCAGAAGACAAAAGAGAAAACAGACCGTAGGAAACAAATACATATACAAAAAAGAAGAACTTATAAATAAGCATCTATGCTGATAATTATTACAAACTCAGATGCCTAGACACCAAAGTATAAGTACAGAATCAACAACAGCCTAGGCCATATGTCACTCCCAATGCCAGTTATCTTACTACAGCAAACCATGACTATTCCCAGACAGCTGAAGCACAATAAAACAGACTTTAAATCCAAATTGTTTGAGATAGTTGAGGATCTTAAAGAGGAAATTAATAAATCACCAAAAGAAATTGACAAACAAAAATAAGTAGAAAATTAGTAAATCCCTTAATGAAAGGAAAGGAAAAATAATCCATTGAAAAAAATGAATAAAACTGTATGAGATCTAAAAGACGAAACACAATCTGTGAAGAAAATACTAACTGAGGAACTTTTGGAAAAGGAATATCCAGGTTGACTAACAGGATATAAGAGATGGAATAGAGACTCTAAGTCATGGAGATGCAAGAGACAAAATAGATACAATTATCAAAGGACACGTTAAATCTAAAAATACAAAACATCCAGGAACACTCAAACACTATGAGAAGGCCAAACATAAGAAGAATAGGAAATAGGAATAGAGGAATGAGAAGAATCCCATCACAAACACCACAATATATTTTCCCAAAATCAGTGAAGCAAGTTTTCCTAACATAGAAAAGGAGAAGCCTATAAAAGTACAAAATGTTTATAAAACACCAAATTGATTTTAACAGAAAAAGGATACCCTCTCCATATAATCCAAACACTAAATATACAAAACAAAGAAAGTATACTAAATGGTACAAAGAAAAAGTCGAAGTAACATGTGAAAGTACACCTATATGAATATCACCCGATTTTCAAGGCAGGCTATAAAAGCCAGAATGTTGTGGTCAGTTTTGCTACAAATGCTGAAAGAGCTCAGATGTTAACCCATACCACTATACCCAGAAAATCTTTCAATCCTTATAGAAGGAGACAACAGGATACACTGTTATAAATCAAATTCAAACAATTTCTATCCACAAATACAGCACTGCAGAAGATAATAGAGGAAAAAATCAACAAGAGAAGATAGCTTCACCCATGAAAAGAAAAGAAACAAAATAATCTCTTACCGGCAAAATCAAAACAAGGGAAATACTCACAAACATCACCATCAAAAACAAAATACAACAACAAAACAGAAATTAACAATCATATTCATTGATATCTAAGTAGTATCAGCTCCAAAATAAAAAGACAATGGCTGTGAGAATGGATGGGGAAAGAGTTTCTGTCCTTTTTGAAAGAATAAATATACCTAAAATCAAAGATAAGCATACCTCAGAGTTAACGGCTGGAAAATTGGTTAAGCAAAATGATGTAGAAAATTAGATAGGGAAGCATTTCTATTATCTACCAAAGTACCCTTCACACCCAAATTAATCAAAGGAGGTGAGAATGAATACTATGTACTTATATAGGAGCAATCCATACAGATAACATTTCACTTCTCAACATCAGTGCTCTAAATGCAATGTCACTCACATTATTAAAAGAAATCTAACTTAAAAAGAATGAAAAAGAAGTGTAAGTATAGCTTAAATCACACATTGACTCAGACATTTGTAGTAGGATATTTTTAATATCCCACTCTCTCCAAAGGACAAGTCATCCAGACAAAAGCAAAGCAGAGTAATACTCGTGCTAAGAGACATTATCAACAAAAGACCTAACACATATCTACAGAACATTACACTCAAACACAAAAGAATATTTCTTCTTTTCAGGGCCTCATGGAAGTTTTCCCAAAATTGGACAAACACTTAGTCACAAAGCATGACGCAAACAATGGAAGAATATTGAAACAACCACCTGCATCCTAGCAGAATACCACAGATTAAACCTAAAGATCAACCTTAAGAGAAAAAACAGAAAGGTTTCGAACTCCTACAAAATGAACAGCTCTCTAATGAACGATTAGGGTATCAAGAATAAGGAAAATAAAGACTTCATGTAATTAAATGAATATGAATAAAACAACACCCAAACTTATGGAACAAAGTGAAAGTGGTGGTAAAATAAGGTTCATTCATCTAGCTTTTCCCAAAATAAATTGGAGAGATCTGATATTAACAATTTACAACACACTTGAATGTGCTAGAACGAAAAGAAGTAAGCATATCCAAGAAAAATCACCTCTAATATAATCAAACTGAAATCTGTTATTAATAAGATAGAAAAAAATAAAATGCATCAGTGAATCAAAGAATTGGTTCTTTTAAAAAATGAACAAGATTGACAAACCCTTATGCAAACTAACAAAAAGATAGAGAGAATATTCAAATTAACATAATCAGAAAAGCAAAAGGAGGGTTTGAGAGATGCCTCAGTGGTTAAGAGCACCTACTGCTCTTCCAGAGGTCCTGAGTTCAATTCCCAGCAACCACATGGTGGCTTACAGCCACTTGTAATGAGATCTGGTGCCCTCTTCTGGCCTGCAGGGACACATGCAGGCAGAATACTGTGAACATAGTAAATAAATAAATCTTTTTTAAAAAAGAAATATTATATTAAAAAAGAATAGCAAAAGGAGACATAATAATGGATACCAAGCAAATCTGTATAATCATTAGGTCATATTGTAAAAACTTGTAATTAACAAAATTTGAAAATCAAACAGAAATGTATAATTTTCTCAATAGATACCTAAAAGCAAGTTAAATAAGTATCAGATAAACCACTTCACAGAAGACATTACCACAGAAAGATTTATGTCCACATCTAAAACATACCCACAGGCACACACATGCACAGCAACACCGACATATGTATGTGCAAGAACATACACAGAAACATGCAAAACTTACACATAGACCCAAGCACTAACGAATTCACACAGGAATATACACACAAAAACAAACAATCATACAGAAAGACATTGACATAGAGAAAATTTATGATCACTTCTACAGACAGAGATAAGCAGCTAGGCAGAAAACCACACATGTATATAAAGCAACACAGATACACAGAAACACAAAAACGTACATCCATACACAGTGAGAACATCCATTCATATATACAAATATGTATGTATGTACTGAAATGAATCATAGCAATTTTTTTCATAATTAAACTCAGAGTTATAAGTGAGGTTCCAGACCATAGAGAAAAAGAGAATAATCAACTAAGGACATTGTGAGAACCATCAAGATTTCTTGCAGATTCATACCCCCAAAAGAAGAAGTAAGGTGCTGAGGTTTGAAAAGGTACAGGAATGTCCCAATCATCACAGACGCTGCCCAGTAGGGTCCTGTAAGCACCACTGTACACCTTCATTACAGATACAATTATGGGGGAGTTTCATGATTTTGTTCAGAAAAATGAATGAGACTGTGTAATTGTGACACAGTATTATACTCTCTGCTATTAATTCAAATACTACAGATATATTTGGTCAAAGATCGTGATTTTTTATTGATTTCATCAATGGAAATAGCCAAGGCCAGGCTAAACAGGTAGGTTACAGTTGATGTTCTGTAAATCAAACAGTGTTTATTGTGGACAAAAATCTACAGATGATCATTTGTGGTCAGAATATATTGGATGGTATTCCCAACAATCTACTATGATTGAAACAAATCTGATGTGTTATGAGGTTGAGATGATATAAGAATCTGGAAGCTAGCAAAAGCTTTAAAAGTTCATGAGAGTGCATCTCCCCTAAACATGATAAGGCTTTGCATTTTCCACAGAGAGGACTGTCTATCTTTGGTTTTTGAGTGCTTGCTCAGAAGGTAAATAAAAATTCACAGCCTTGACCAAACAGTAAACCTGATCATGAATTCATTTTGAAATTATTGAACACTATGAAAAATACATGAAAGACATGAGAAAAGGTCCTGGTAATTTTAAGGAAACAAACTGAATTGGATAAGGCATTCAAAGCATGACAGGTAAGGACTCAGTAGTGGTTCTGGGGCAATGTTTGGCTCCTGTACTTATAACTAATTGTAATTAGTGGACAATAGAGTTAATATATGCCCTCATGTCCATCCTCATCATGTTCTTTTCTTTCAGGTTTATCTATTGCAGGCAGAAAATGTTTTTTCAAAAGATATATTTTTAAATAATTTTAAATACTAGAGTACATTTGGTAAATTCATGCATCTGTGTGTATGGACATGAGAAATACTCAATGAGGCCATAAAAGGGCCATGGACTCGATAGCTTTGAATGACACTTGACTCTAAAATGGACTGGCCTCAAATTTACAGAAATACACCTGCTCTTTTCCTGAATGCAGAGATTAAGTGCATGTACCCCATATTGTTCATGTATTTTATGTTTACAGAAGTATGTTCAATGTAAATATACTTGGTGTATCTGTACAACATAAATTTTCTTATAGAAAGCAACTTTTATATACATTTTTAGTTATAAATAAACAAAACTAGCATTGTATTGAGAACTAGGGACATCTAGAAATAGCAGTGAGATTTGTTTGTGCCAGAATTGCAAATCTGTAAAATGAAAGTATATACAGTATATTATGCGTAGGAAATATTTAAGAATTTGTAAATGAAATTTGTCAACAGTTTAGTAGAATTGAACAACAGCATTTTGTCATTTTGAATATGGGAAGAATAATAACAATCATTTATTAGTCATTTTGTATCATCTGAACAATAAAAATCAATCTCAAATATACTCATTCATTCTGAATGATTCTCTCAGGGTTAAATACACTCGCTTTCCCACACAAAAATGTAACACTGTGGTATAAATATATTTATCTATACATTTGTTGAACAAAAAATATCTTAGAATATTCTTTTTTAGCACATAAAAAACATCATTGAAATTTTCAGCACCAGTTAACAGGAATTTAAGATTATAACTTATGAATCTGAAACATTAATTCCTGTATACTAAACATTAAGAAACATCAATGACTTGAGCTGTTAAAGTAGCCTACTGGACTAAAGTGCTATGTTTGAAAACAACTATCAGCAATACACAAAATCAAAGGGTGTCTTGTGCCCGAATTGGTAAAATCAGTAGCTATAATTGGTAAAATTACAGAAAGAAAAACATAAGATATTAGTGTTATATAAGCATCAGAGAATGAACAGTTCAGACATAAAGGAAAGTGACAAATTCCTCTTAAATAATGGCAAAGATGAACTGGTAGGCAGCTATTCCCAATTGTTGCTAAATATCACATGCCACAGCTCTTAGTCAGAGAAGTGACAAGGAAAGTAAGCAGTCACCATGTTAGTGACAGCTTTACATTTCAAAGAATGCAAATATATTTCCTAGAGTCCACATATTCCTTCTTTACCTATAGAGAATGTGAAGAACCAGACTATGAATTTCAAGGTCAGTAGTTATGCATGTGTATAAATGAAGTATGGAGACACAGGAACATATGAAGTTCACAGTGGGCAGGTTTCCTACTTCATTCTTGATGCAGCTTTAGAAGGCACAATGTGACCGCATACAGAGCATCTGAGAGTTACTGAAAAGCTATGGAAAAATTCTCTGGAGCAAGGGTTGCTGCAAATATTAATTGTCCTAGCACATGCATTAGGAGTGACGTAGTGATCAAAGGGTCATCACAGACTCTACTTGACAGTTATTTAGTTACACTCATTTAGAATGAAATTCTTTGGATAGTATGGGGTTTTGTTCAGTAAGACACCACCAGCTACTGTGCTGTGGAAACGGTCAAGAAGAGCACTATATGGGAAGTAACAAGATAGAGAGCCCTTCCTTCATTCAGTTTCCAGCCTTTTAAGCAGTGGGATAACTGGGAGAAAAACAGGATACCATCTGGACAAACTTAAAGTAGAAGAAGAGCACTGAGTCTCTAAAAGAAATTGGGGGAACATCTTAGTTTTCAGATTGGGTAAAAGGCAAAATACTCCAAGCATTGCTCTGACTCTCTTATTTCTAACCTTAGTGAAATATTCATGATGACATTTACATGGAAAATATAAAGGAACTTACTGTATTTTAAGAATGTGGTTGAAGAAATCCTTTTCCACAGGCCTACGCCTACCAGAAAGTAAGAACACACAAACTGTCAGCAAATCTCCATCCTTGTCTTTATTCTGCTTCATTCTCCAAAAGCATCTGGGATGAATGAAACTGGACATAGGAAGTGGAAAGTTCAGGAGCAAGAACAGAAAAATCAAAATAAACATCTTTGTCCTATTTGAAGGCTGGTCAGTATGTACTGTGAAGTGCTATTAAGATGAGCACATTATATAGGCACACATGTTCCCACCAGATTTTTCTCTGTTGCCAAAGGACTGGCTACCTGTGACTCACAATATCTTTTTTTCCAGATGGTTCCTCCCTCCTGTAGCATTCTTGGACACTCCCTTCCCTGGGGCTCTGCAGCTGATGTTCATGTAATTAAATTTGGTTTATAAATATATATGAGGAGAGTTCAGCTAGTTTTATGACATCACTCATAGTTGGGAAAATTAAGGCTCTTTGGAGGATGACATTTTGGGAAAACTTGATCTCTGGACTGTTTGAACAACCTGTGTATTTTAATAACTTTACAAATGATGTCAGTTAATTTTGGCAGATGTTTTACATTGAGATATGCCAAAGTGATTCAGGAAGGACTCCCAAAGTCAGCATTCCTTGTTACACACTGGGATTTGTATTATGAAGTCCCTGTTAGGGAAAAACAGTTCAATTTTTAGGGCACTTGAGTTTCACACAGCATGCACATTGGGACCTAGGCTACACAAGTAACAGTTAGAGAATATCTAACTAAATCCAGTGCTTCCACTGTGTTGAGAACAAATAATCTAGCAAAATATCAAAATGTCATGAATCCTGATGTTCTATAACTATCCATCTCATCATCAATGTACTGTTGCACTTACATTACCAAAATGTATTTTAATATTCAACAGGATCCATAGGGATCTTCTGCCCTACAATTCAAGTAATAAGTAAGATCTTTCACTGATCCTCCAAACCAATCATTATTAAAGAGAAGATAAAGTAAATATTTGATTTCTAAAACATCATCTCCATCCCCAAGCCTCAGTTGTAATAGTTCAATTGCTTGTCTTGACCCATTTCTTTTGCTTTATCTTTGATTTCCTACATTGTTTTTGCACATTTTACACACCAGTAGGGGCTGTGAAGAAGTCTGTTTTGAGTATCTTAGAAGCAAATAGAAAATGGGAAGTGACCCTGTGTTAATGTGAAAGTTGTTCTTATAACATTTTCCTAGACCTCTGTTATTGTTTGCATTCTAGAAACTGCACTGCAGTGTGAGAGTGTTCCAATGAGTGTGGGGTGATGAGCCTCTTTCAGTGGATATGGACTACAAAGAAAGAAGAACACAGTAGGGCATGTCTTTGCTTTTGTTGTCAATGTGCCCTATTTAGAAACTGAGATTAGGCACACAGGGCTAGTGTTTTCATGGGGATCTGATTGTACATTTAAGAATACATATTCAAACAGTCTATAACCTCTGGTTTTGTGATGACCATCCTGGTGGCCTAAGATGTGTGAATAGAACAATCAGATCAGAAGAGTCTTTCACAGGAAGACAGAAAATTCACCTTTTATGGAATGTGAAAATAAAAATTCCACCTGTCTATTTTTGGTGTTGTATTCAGCTTTGTTTTGTGTGGCATAATTATTATGTTTTTAAATTAATATACAGCATTAAGGACTTCATTCTGGCAATTCACGTATGTGTAGCATGTCTTCAGTTGGTATTTCCCCGATCTCACACACATCAATTGCTTATGCTACTACTCATTCCACTCCTCAATGTTAGAAGTTTCCTCCTGACTTCATGATGTATGTGAGCATATTAAATTAATGAGACAAGGGTGATATTTTCTTTATACTGTCTTCACATGGTTCCTATTCCCTAGTTCCTTGAGGCCTTATATTCTGAAATAATTTTCCTACTTTAATTGTTTTCATGTATGTACACACACACATGAACACATACACTGGCAATCATACACATAAACACACAAACACACACACACACACACACACACACACACACACACACACAGAGAGAGAGAGAGAGAGAGAGAGAGAGAGAGAGAGAGAGAGAGAGAGAATTATATCTAGTCTGAAAAGTCTGAATTTCAGAGAATATCTGTTTAGTAACATAATGTCCTCCTAATTCATCCCCAATTCCTGTTAATGACATCATTTAATTCTTGCAGGTGGAAGACAACTCCATTATCTGTAAATACATTCTGTGTGGTTCTGAATTCTAGTATGTCTAAGAGAAGTCCACAACCAATAATACTTGTAAAACTTCATAATTGGTTTCAGTCATTTAGTAATTATACAGAATCTATTTATTTAAACTTCTCTAAAATCCATGTATATGGTATAGTTAAAGATCACTGTTTATATATTTAAGTATGGTAATTCATGGAAAAAAATTTCAAAATTCTAAGAATACATTGCCAATAGAAATAATGAATATTTACTCATAGGAATATAATATTACAAAATTTTAGATGAATTTTTTTTATTTCCTAATATGTGAATAAGCATCAAGGGTGATTCCATACCTAGCAAATGATGAAAAAGAATGAAATAAACATTGGCAGACAAGTATCTGTGTGCTACGCTTACTTGTGTATTTTCAGAAGGTTCCATGTGGGATGTGGTTGGACCATCAGGTAGTCCTATATTTACTAACTGAAATAGCATTCCTGCATGCTTGTTAATTTACTTGGTCATATTTTCTAGACAGCAAATTTTGTCTGCATTTCCAGTTACACCAACACAGCATTCCCAATCTATTGAGAACAAGTAACGTCTGGAATCTCTTTGACATTTTTGTGCTAGTAGTGTAAGTTTGTAAAATAGATGAATAGAAAGCATACGATGTATGGAAAAATATTCATAATTTTTATATAATAAAACTGGACAACAATACCATTTTAGATTTATGTTTATGTGAAGAATAATAACTCCCATATGTTCCAAGTAATTTCATATCACCTAACAATAAACAACAAACTCAAATATACTCTTTCATTCTGAATGATTCACTCAGAGTAAAAGAAATCTGTTTCACATTTAGAAATTTTAACACTGTGGCCTCATGTATAAAAAGAGACATTTATCTATACCTTGTTAAAAAAAAACACAATTTTAGAACATTCTTCATTACCACACAGAAAAAATGTTACTGAAATTTCAGTAATACTCAACAGGAATTTGATATTAGAACTTGTGACCTCACACAAACTCTTGCACATTAACATTAAGAAATGTTCTAGTCATCTTTGTTTTACATCTAGTATCCTCCTATGAGTGAGTACATACCATGTTTGTCTTTCTGAGTCTGGGCTACTTCACTCAGGATGATTTTTTCTAGATCCATCCATTTGCCTGCAAACCACATGATGTCATGTTTATTTTTTCTGCTGAGTAGTAATCCATTGTGCATATGTACCATATTTTCTTTATCTATTCTTAAGTTGCAGGGCAATTAGGTTGTTTCCAGGGTGCAGGGAGGCTACCTAGAAAACGGGACCCTAGGAAAGACACAGGAATCACCCAATGACAGAAACAGATGAGTTCTACATGAACAACCTGGATGAGAGTTGGAGTAATGAGAGGCATGGTTTTACGGAACAAAAGCTTAGGGGAGCAGGAGATCCCAGCTAGATCAAGAACAAAAAGGGAAAACAAGGAGTTGGCTGTTTGGATCCTTGGGCTTACACAGGGACACTTTGCTCATCCTTAAAAAAGGGGACAGGACCTGCCTGTACTGAACCCACCAAGTTTAAATGAATCCCCAGGGGTGTTTTGGCCCTAGAGGAGAGTGGATGGGGGAAGGTGGGGTAGGTACAGAATGGGGGAGGACAGGGGATCCTATGGCTGATTTGTAAAATTAAAACACAAATTAAAAAAAAAATAGGAGGAAAAAAAAGAAATGTTCATGTCTTCAGGTGTTAGAGTGGACTAGTAGACTAAACTGCTCTTTTAAAAAAAAACTATCAGTGATGAATAAAATCAAGCTGTGTAGAGTATCCACATTGGTAAAATATACAACCGTCATTAGTAAAATTACTGAAAGAGAAACATAAGAGGTAAATATGACATATATTTCAGAGACTAAACAACATCGACATAAAGAGAGAAGACATGTGTGGTGATATTTTATTAGTGCTTTAATAAATAAAGCTTGCCTGGAGATCAGAGGGAAAAGGACAGCCATTGTAAGTAAACAAAGAAGTCAGGCAACAGTAGCACATGCCCTTCATCTTATCACTTTGCAGGCAGGATCTCTGTGTTCAAGACCACACTGGAAACAGTGCCAGGTGTGGTGGCACATACCTTAAATTCCAACACTAGTTTACCATGGAGGTCTGCAGGTCTGTACAGACAGACAGAAAGTGACATGGCTGTGTAGGAAGAGGAAGTGATGTAGCTGGACAGAGAACAAATCGGATGGAAGAACAGCAATGCATATAAACATGAGTAGACAGGAAGTAACTCACATTTGGAAGCTGCAGATTTAGTGAGGTAAAGGTGGCTTGTAACTTTCCCTATTTCCTGATCTCTCTAAGACCTCTATATTTTTCTCTGTGTATTTTATTTAATAATACAATTAGGAAATTTGTCTATGTACTACTAGAACATATGTACATCCAGAAAATTCCATGAGAGGCATGCATGGACCAATAGATACTCCTGTATTTACTGACTGTACTAATTTATATGCTTATCACAACGGGTCACTCACTTTCTGCTCATACTAGAAATGTTCATGGAAATTGCCCCTACCCCATACATATTTTTAATTTATTGGGTCATTTTTTATATGTTCATTCTCACTGTGGTGTGAAACTCCACACTTAACAATGGTTTTACATTTGATAGCTAAAACATTAGAAGGTACTTTCCTACTCATGTGCTCTTTCAAAATTTGAAATGGGGAAGTCAAAATTCTGGTTAAAGTAGTCAGCATTACTAATTTTTTATTGTTGGCTATGCACTTGATGTAAATCTCATTGGGTATGTTCACATAGATCCCTTTTATCTCTATTTTCTTCAGGACTTTTATGATGATGTGGTGTTGCATTCTTTTGTCTTTTTCTTTTTTTTTCTTTATTATTATGTGTTGTAATTTTATACATCAGTCATGGGTTCCTCTGTCCTTCCACCTCCTGGTCCCACCCCCAGCCTCCCCCAGTCTCTCCCCTCCATTCCCATGTCCTCCAGGACCAAGACACCCCTGGGGATTCATTTAAATCTGGTGGATTCAGTACATGCAGGTCCTGTCCCCTGTTTCCAGACTGAGCAAAGTGTCCCTGTGTAAGCCCAAGGTTCCAAACAGCCAGCTCATGCACTAAGGACTGATCCTGGTCCCACAGACTGGGTGCCTCCCAAACCGATCAAGCTATTCAACAGTCTGAATTATCCAGAGGTCCTGATCCAGCTGGGGGTTCTACAGCCTTTGGTTCATAATTCATGTGCTTCCATTCATTTGGCTATTTGTCCCTGTGATTGCTGCAATGTTGGATTCAACAATTAACGCTCTTGCAGTCCCTCCTCTTTCTCGACAGTTGGACACCTTGAGCTCCACCTGGGGCCTGGCTGAGTTCTCTGCATAAACTCCCATCAGTTATTGGACGAGAGTTCAGTACATTAGGGTGTTTGGCCATCTGATCACAAGACTAGGTCAGATAAGGCTTTTTCTGACCATTGCCAGCACTCTACAGAGGATGTATCATTGTGGATTTTTGGGGACATCTCTAGCACTCTGCCTATTCCTGTCCTCATGTGGTTTTCATTTATCCTGGTCTGTTATTCCTCATTCTCCCCTTTCTGTTCTTGATCCAGCTGGGATCTCCTGCTCCTCTATGCTTTCTTTCCATCAAATCTTGCCCTTCATTACTCCCACTGTTGTCCAGGTTGTTCATGTAGATTTCATCCATTTCTCTGTCATTGGGTGATTCCCTGGGTCTTTCCTAGTGTCCCGTTTTCTAGGTAGCCTCCCGGGAGTTGTGTAGCAATCTAGTCATCTTTGTTTTACATCTACTATCCTCCTATGAGTGAGTACATACTATGTTTGTCCTTCTGAGTCTGGGTTACCTCACTCAGGATGATTTTTTCTAGATCCATCCATTTGCCTGAAAACCTCATGATGTCATTGTTTTTCTCTGCTGAGTAGTACTCCATTGTCTATATGTACCATATTTTCTTTAGATATTCTTTGGTTGATTTCCAAAGTGCCTGTACAAGCCTGCATTCCCACCAGCAGTGGAGCAGAGTTCCCCTTGCTACACATTCTTTCCAGCATCAGCTGTCTTCTGTGCTTTTGATCTTGGCCACTCTAACAGGTGTAAGTTGGTATCTCAGAGTCATTTTGATTTGCATTTCCTGGATAATTAAGTATGTTGGGCAATTCCTAAAATGTCTTTCAGCCATTAAAACTTCCTCTGTGGAGAATTCTCTGTTTAGTTCTATAGCACATTTCTTAATTGGACTGTTGGGTATTTTGATGTCTAATTTCTTGAGTTCTTTATATATTCTGGATACCAGCCCTCTGTCAAATGTGGGGATGGTGAAGACCTTTGACCATTCTGTAAGCCAGTGCTTTGTCTTGTTGACCGTTTCCTTTGCTCTACAAAAGCTTTTCAGTTTCAACAGGTCCCATTGATTGATTGCTTCTCTCAGTGTCTGTGCTACTCATGTTATATTTAGAAAGTGATCTCCAATGCCCATGTGTTCAAGAATACTTCCTACTTTCTCTTCTATCAGGTTCAGAGTAGCTGGATTTATGTTGATGTCTTTGATCCACTTGGATTTAAGTTTTGTGCACAGTGACAGATATGGTTCTATTTGCATGCTTTTACTCATTTACCTCCAGTTATGCCAGCACCATTTTTTGAAGATGATTTCTTTTTTCCATTGTACAGTTTTGGCTTCTTTGTCAAAAATTATATGTTCTTAGCTGTGCAGGTTAATGTCAAAGAATACTTAATACCGATACTCTTTAAATTGTTCCCCACAATAGAAGCAGAAAGTATATTACCCAACTCCTTCGATGAGGTGTTGGATTATTTCAATGACATTTCTTCATCTTATGAGATGATTATTTCTTTTTACTCAGTTTGATTTTAGTGTCAATAAATTAATTGATTTTCATATATAGAACAGCCCCTACATTGTTTTGAATATATTGAGTAATATTACTTTGATATTCTCAAGGGAATTTGGTCTTAATTCTCATTATTGGTCCCTTCTGTTGTCAGTATATCAAGGTAACTCTGTGTCATACAACAATTTAAGCAACATTTCTTTTGTTTCTGTTTTATGGATTCATTTGAGAAATTTTGGTGTTAACTCTTCTTTGAAAGTCTGTTTGAATTCCCCAGTACATCTAGATGACTGTAGGCTATCTTTCCCTTGAGAGACTTATAACAACTGCTTCTATTTCAGTAGGACTTAGGAGATGATTTCATTTGTGTATCTTGATCTGGGTTAACTTTGGTAAGGAGACATACTGAGAAAATTTATGCATTTATTTTATATCTTCAATTTTTTGGAGTATAGATTTTAAAAATATATTCTCATAATTCTCCATATTTCATCAGTGTCTATTGTTTGCCACTCTTACATATCTTGTTTATTTTTTAATCTGAAAATACTTTCTGTGTCTTTTAGCTAGTGTGGATAGAGATTTGCTTGTCTTGTTGAGTTTCTCCAAGAACCAAGCCTTTGAGTCATTGGTTCTTTGTATTCACAATTTTTCTATTTTGTGGATTTCTACCCTCAGTTTGAATATATCTTCCTCTCTACTCCTCTGTGCTGACATTTTTTTTGGTGTTGCATTTTTAGAGCGTTCAGGTGTGTCTTGAAGTTATTAATGTGATTTTCCTGCAGTATTTTTATGTAAGCTGTTAGTGTTTCCCACAAATTTGTGTATGTAGTGTTTTCATTTTCATTGAATTCTAGGATGTCATTATGTTTTCTTTATTTGTGTCTGAACCTGCTTTTCACTACAGAGTTGTTTAGTTGCCATGGATTTGCATTAATTCTTGATGGTCTGATATCATGCAGGAAGTTATTTCAATTTTCTTGGCTCTGTTCCTGAGAATGTGGAAAATTGTGAAAAAAAAAATGTCATGATGGACAGAGAAGAAGGCACATTTTTTTTTGTTTTGGTGAAGTCTTATGCAAATGTCTGGTAGACTTTCCTGAATTTAACTCCTTTAAAACACCTATCAATTTGGAAATTCTGGTGCTTGGTATCTGTGCAGAAAATTGCACAGAACCAGGGTGGCTTTCTAAGGATAGTGTCAGCTTTAAAGGTAGGAATTTGGAGAGGCATTCCCTAGGTTTTCCAGACTAACTAGGAAAGATAACGGGTCTGTGGCCCTACCTACACACCTTTAGGAGTCCTACCCAACCCAGACACACATCCGTTCCCCTCATCACCTTCCATCTAGCTGAACTTTATACATGTTTTTTAAAACCTTCCTCCTATAAGAAAAGAAAGGGGGAAATAACTTTTTTAAAGTGAGTAAGTAGATTGTGCTAAACATTTTATCTCACGAAACTTGGTTAGGAGACTGGAGGTTCCAGTCCCTAAACTACCTCTTGCTGTAGCCAGGGTGAGTGGGATTTCTTGAAGTGGTACTGAGGTTCAGCATGGGAGTGGAAAAGTCGGGCACACTTGACAGCCTCCTGTACCTTCTTTTTCTGAGCCCTCATGTCCGTCTGTCATGGGGTTGTGGAGAATATGCTCAATCTGTGCTAAATTTAAATTTTCCAGGTTGAGAACAACTCTGTTTTCTGTTTATGAATCATTTGTCTTTAACAAGAATTCCATTGTGTGTAAGAGAATTCTGTACCTAGTAATGTTATTTAATTCCATCATGGTTTTCAAACATGTATGAACCACATAGAAGCAATTCATTTAAACTTCTATAAGATTGGTGTATATGGTTTAGGTATAAATCATTGTGTACATATTTAAGTGCGGTAATTCATTGAATGAAACTTGCAAATATCTAGGAATGTATTGTAAATAGCAATAATGACTCTGTACATATGAAATGTATATAAAAAGTTTTAGATATCTTTATGTTCTCATCTGTTGAGAGTCATCAATGTTTAATTCATATCTTGCATATTCTGAGTAATGCTGAATTACACAAGTGTCTATGTACTACTAGGACATAGGTACATCCAGAAAATTCCATGAGAGGGATGCATGGACCAATAGATACTCCTGTATTTACTGACTGTAATAATTTATATGCTTGTCACAATGTGGCTCTCAGTTTCTGCTCATACTAGAAATGTCCGTGGGAATTTCCCCTACCCCAAACAGATTTCTTAATTTATTAGGTCATTTATTATCTATTCATTCCCATTGTGGTGTGGGACTTTCATACTCATGTTGTCTTT
The DNA here is from genome assembly GCF_903995425.1 of Onychomys torridus. Lineage (NCBI taxonomy): Eukaryota > Metazoa > Chordata > Mammalia > Rodentia > Cricetidae > Onychomys > Onychomys torridus. Next base: position 20,542 of record NW_023412647.1, read on the forward strand.
CATAATTTGAAATGGGGAAGTCAAAATTCTGGTTATAAAGTAGTCAGCATTACTAATTTTTTATTGTTGGCTATGCACTTGATGTAAATCACATTGGCTATGTTGGAGATAGATCCCTTTTATCTCTATTTTCTTCAGGACTTTGAAGATGATGTGGTGTCGGATTCTTTCAAATGCTTTTCTTCATCTTACGAGATGATCATTTCTTTTTACTCACTTTGATTATAGTGTCAAGATATTAATTGATTTTCATATATTGGACAGCCTCAGCATCGTTTTGAGTATTTTGAGTAATTTTACTTTGAAATTCCCAAGGTAATTTGGTCTTAATTCTCATTATTGGTCCCTTCTGTTGTCTGTATATCAAGGTAACTCTGTGTCATACAACAATTTAAGCAACATTTCTTTTGTTTCTGTTTTATGGAATCATTTGAGAAATTTTGGTGATAACTCTTCTTTGAAAGTCTGTTTGAATTCCCCAGTACATCTAGATGACTGTGAGCTTTCTTTCCCTTGAGAGACTTATAAGAACTGCTTCTATTTCAGAAGGGGTTAGGGGATGATTTGAATTGTGTATCTTGATCTTGGGTTAAGTTTGGTAAGGAGACATACTGAGAAAATTTATTTTATATCTTCAAACTTTTGGAGTAAAGATTTTAAAAATATATTGTCATAATTCTCCATATTTTTTCAGTGTCTGTTGTTTGCCTCTGTTTCATATCTTGTTTATTATCTAATCTGTATATACAAAATTCCCTTACACACATAAAAGAAAAAAGAAGGAAAGAAAAAGATAAAATTATAATTCATAGAATACCTAATACAGACCATGAAAATATAATGTATGTTTTATGGCTACAAGTATGGACAATTTTAGACCTCTTTGTAAAAAGACTCACACAAAATTATATAATAAAAATTAATCACTTGTGCATGTTGATTTAATCTATCCCTTCCTTAGCTTAATTCTTTTCAATACCTATTCCTCAGGTTTTACATAATTGAGTTGAAAGAAGTTTGTAGTACATTTGCAGAATGTCATTGAAACAATCTTTCTATATAGCCACTGTACTCTTCTAAGGAAGCAGACACAATCTTTCCACAAGTCTCCATCCTTTTCTTTATTCTGTTTCATTCCCAAAAATCACCTGGGATGAATGTAACTAGACACAAGAAGTGGAATGTCAGGAGCAAGAAGAGGAAAATCAAAGTGAATGTCTTTGTCCAACTTTGAGCCTTGGCAATGTGTATTTTGATATTCTATTTATATCAGCACAATGTGTGGACACCCATTTATTTCCAACTGCCTTTATTTCTGTAGACAAAGGAAAGGCTACTTGTACAGTATTGATTCATTTTTTTTTTCTAGATGGTTACTTACACCTGTAGGAATCTTGGACACTCTCTTGCCTGGCTTTCTGAATCTGATATCCATGTGAATAAATTTTATTGTTAAATATATATGAGGTGGCTATAAGTAGTTTAATGATATCACTCATAATTATGGAAACTAAGGCTCCTTTGACAGTGCCATTTTTGCAAAATTTGGTCCCAAGATTGCATGAAAAATCTATTTATATTGATGGCTTTAGAAATGTTGTCAGTGAATTTTGTTAGATGATCTACATTCAGACATGCAGTATTAGACAAGGGAGGGGAAGAAAGGTTGAGAGTCACAAGCTAATGCATGCATCATGCATTGTATCCTAAGAGATGGTTCTATACCAAGACTAAACTTGTCAGTTTCAATTAAGGAAATGTCGGTTCAAAAAGATATTTTTTCTTATAACTTTGTTTTGGTTTTTTTTTTTTTCGATATAGTGTTTCTCTGTGTAGTTTTGGGTCTTGTCTTGGATCTCACTCTGTAGACCAGGCTGGCCTCGAACTCATAGAATTGCGCTATGCTCTGCCTCCCAAGTGCTGGGATTAAAGGTGTGGGCCATCACTGCCTGGCTTCTCCTTTAACTTTTGAAGAGAATTTCTCTCTGGTGTTAACAAAATTATGTAGCACTTTGGGAAAAAGATGCATCCCAAGAGTCCAACACTGGAAGCCAAGATGGAGAAGACCTCCACAGCCACTATGTCCTTGTCCTTTGTGCTGTGGTAGACGGGAAGAGACGTGACCCAAACACTGCAGAACAACAGCATGCTGAAGGTCAGCAACTTGGCTTCATTGAATTTGTCAGGGAGATTCCTGGCCAAGAAGGCCACAACACAGCTCCCAAAAGCCAGGGAGCCATGATATCCCAAGACACAGTAGAATGCAAGAACTGAGCCCTTGTCAAATACAATAATGATTTGACCATGCTCAGAGTGTGCATCAATGTAAATATCTGAAGGTGAAACTCCAAGCCTTTTCAGCTCTTCATATTTTTTTCCTCTATTTCTGTGTTTTTAGTGCTTGATTATTAGTTTGTGGCATTTTAGGACTTTTTTGTGGGGTTGTTTCTATTTGGTGTTCTGTGATCTTCTTGTATCTCCATAGGCATTTCATTATTTTTTTACATTTCTCGCGCTTTATGGGAGAAGGGGGGAGAGAGAGAGCACTCGTGGAGGAGAAAAATATGGAAGGAGAGGTAATATGGAATATATTCTCGATGCCTTTGAGCTGTTATTCTTTTCCTTCTTCTTTCCATATTATTCTTAGTTTTGGTCTTTTCATGGTTTCCCTGATTTCCTCAAGGATTTGTGTTATGACTTAGTTGTCTTTAATGTTTTCTTTGACTATGGAATATATTTCCTCTATTGTATCTTCAGTGCCAGAGAAGCTTTCTTCCATTTCTTGCATTCTTTTGGTTATGCTTACATCTATAGTTCCTGTACCTATCCTCAGATTTTAATTTCCAGAATTCCCTCAATTCATGTCTTCTTTATTGCCTCTATTTCAGTTTCAATTCTTGCATTTATTTCTTCACCAGTTTTACTGCTTTTTCTTGGGTTTCTTGCTTTTCTTTAAGGGATTTACTAGGTTTCTGTTTTTCTCAATTCCTAAAGGGAATTTTCCATTTCCTCTTTAGAATCCTGTATCAACTTAAAATCATTTTAAGGTCATTTCTTTTGTTTCTTCTATTTTGGGATGTTCAAGACTTGCTGATGTACAACTCTATGGTGATGCCATATTGGTCTGTGTGTTGTTCAATATATTCTTACACTGGCAAGTACCCATCGCATTATTGTGAATGGTTATGTGTCTCAGGGAGCCGCAGTCAGCCTAGCATCATTCTTGATCCAATTGGAGCTGGTGTTTTCTGTTTCAGGGAGCAGTTGCAGTCTTGGGGAATGGGTATGTTTGGGCAGTGGAGTGGGGCTTCTAGTTTACAAAGTCTGATGAGGAGGTAGTAGTAAGCCCTGCCTGCAGGCGTCCTGCCTGCTGGCCTACAATTGGGACTGGAATGGGTGGGGGTATAGGAGCATAGGCTGTATTCCTGGGTCTAGAGCCTAGAAGGTAGTAACATCAGCTAGGAGAATAGACTCCAAATGGAGATATTTTAAGATGGGAAAAAAACATATCTTTTATCTGTGACTTAATTTGGAAAACACAACATTAATCCATATTATTTGATGTTTGGAAAGCCAATATTTATCTCTGGCTACACCCTCTGTTGGAAGTCTGTACAAGGACATTGAAAAAGAAGCTTTTTATTGCTTATGTACTTGCTCTCACCTTGCTAGCAAGTCTATTAATTCACTGGCATTAGATTCTTTTAATTTGAGATTTCTAGTGTATACCCAAATCAGCTGAGACCTTCAGCCTCATGGACTAAGATGTTTCTGTTGTCTTGGGCTTTGCATTCATTGGCAGCAATTGTTGTAAGAGCCAAACTAGGCTTATAAATCATTTTAATAATTTTTACATATATATACACACACACACACACACACACACACACACACACACATATATATATATAGAGAGAGAGAGAGTTCTTTTACTCCTGAGACCCTTACTAATACAGAGACAAAAAAATACTCAAAGTGAACATAAAGTATTGGAATTCGTAATGATTCTTACAGTGTTATGGAAACTCTAGAAGAACTTCTACACATGGAAAAATAATATATATTCAAATGATCAACTAATTTAAAGACAGCATTAGAAACCCAGACAGAATACCAACTGTTAGAATCATATCAAATAATGCAATAACAGTAACAGGCAATAATTAGCAAGAAATCTCAATAAGATTTAAATATTAATCTTGACATTCTCTAATCAAAATACACAAATATCCACAATGATATGTAAAACCAACAGTCATTTTTGCTTTCGGAAAATCACCTCACTTACAAACTTGCAGAAATCCTTTTGTAAATATGTAGGTAAAGAATGTTGTAGTAATGGAATATAGTAAATAAAACTAGAGACTAAACACATTGATGGACATGTTGGAAAACTCTCAAGTATACATTGAATAATATAACTCAACAACACAGCAGAAATGTCTATTCTTGTGTCAAAGATGACTTCATTATAGGGATACAAAGATGGTTTAACATATCCAGATCAGTAAAGTAAAGAGGGCACATCAATAGACTCAAGGATAAAATATATGATCATCCAAATATGGGCAGAAAAGGCTCTTAACAAAGTTCAACATCTATTCATAGTTAAAATTTAAAACAAACAAAAACCTGAAGCAAGAGGCTGAACTCATCTTGATAAGGTTTCTTTTTTTATTCATTAATAATTATTGTGCAGACCAGTCACATTTAAAAATATTTCCTATGACAATACTATTGTCCACATTGTAACACATGAGGAGAAACTCAGAGTTTTCATTAAAATCATTAGTGAGGCCAGATATATGTGGTGGTTCATATCTTTAATCCAAAATCTTGGCAGGCAGAGAGAGGCAAATCCCTGTCTCTTTTTGTCCAGTTTGGCCTTGATAGTAAGTCCAAGCAAGCTAGGTTTGCATAGAGTGACCCTGTCTAAAAATACATCAGCATAAATTGGACAAGTATATATATATTCTCCACTATTCTTCAAAATAATGCTTAATAACTTAGCAAATATAAAAAGAAATTGTAAACATGATAAACAGTAAAGAAGGGAAGAAAGTGTGTGTGCTAATAGCATATATTTTAATACCAGTATTCAGGAGGAAACGCAGGTCTCTGTGGTAACTATGTCAAACTCGTTTATATCAGGAGTTGAGGACTCCTAACAATATTGTGAGACCCTCTTTCAAGAAAAATACAAAAGAAAAGAAAGATTGATCATTAACCATATTGTGGAGAATACTAATTTTGAAAGACTCTGTGCATAGGAGACACTGAACTTTCAACACAGAACTCAGTACTGAAGAAAGGATCCCAAATGAGGACACAACAATCAGCAGATTTTTGAATCAGCATACAGATCCCTTTAAGCAAGTTTTTGATGAATCAAAAACTTTTTTATTTTAATCTTTAAGAAATCCATTAATTAAAGTTAAATAAGATAACTGTTATTCAGGTTCCCCCAATACTTACAGCTTTTGCACAGCGATTTAATCTCAGGAAACACACAACTTTTCAGTTCAATTCTTGTCAACTCAGCACTTTATCACTACAAATGTACCAGGTTGTGCCATTTATCAGTATTTTTCTTATACCCTCTTCTCCATGCTCTGCTGTGCTGTTTTTATTTGAGTTCATGTATATTATCTGAGATAAGAGGAGTTACTTCCCTTGTTTCTTATGTCCACTAGTTCTAGATTGCAATGATATTATTGTGAATAAACACTGACTATAAACAAATGAAGAGGAGTGGTTGATTAGGCTAAAGGTTTACAATCAAGGGAGCACAAGGCAGGATTCTGGATTTATAAAGTATAGACCCTTAGGAGAAAAAAAACATTACTTAGTGGTTTGTTCTGCTTGATTTCTCATAGGGCCCTGCCTAAGGACAACAACACCCACAGAAAAACCAGTTTGCAAACACCATAATGTTTGCACACAACAAACTACCTATTATTCTTCCTAAATTTCTAGCAATGTGAAGCTATTCAACTTTGTATTAATGTTCACACACACACAACACACACACACACACACACACACACACACACATGCAAATACATTATATAATGTACTAAGTAAAATGTGGTCACTCATTTGATGTATATAAAATTAGCTTATTGTGCAAATAAAATATGGTCTGTCACTTGATGTACATAAAATAAGCTTATTTCACCATGTTCATCTAATATAGATATGGAAGCAATAGGTTAATCTACTGATAATAGCATGTGTCTAATTTTCCTCAGATGCTGCCTTCTGAGTGCAGTGCTGACTGTGGTCCTGGATTCAGAAAATTCTGGCAGGAGGGAATGACAGTCTGCCATTTTCATTGCAAACCACGCCCAGAAAATGAAGTTTCTAAAGAGACTGGTGAGTGTTTGCTGCTAGATAATTTCTTCCCAATGATCGTCTTCTCTAACCAACATGGGGTGCTTAAAGAGTTTAAAAGTCCAGTCCACAAATCAAACACATCACTAGCCTTGTTCATTTTTATATTAATGTGATCAATAGCAGGATATCTTCAAGTAATAGCCTTTGCCAAGATATACCACTTTGACTCATTAAAAATCATGGCATGTGTCATTTTCTCAGATAAACAAATTTGATAAAGTACAGTGTGAGAAAATTGTACACAAGGTCTTTCCTAGTGTGATTATCTCCTCTAAAATTACAGGTAGATTAAATTTTAATTATGAGTGTTTAATAATATTTATTTATAAAATTTGAATGTGTTTATGTATTCCTACATAAATTTAAGGCACCATGTATGTGCAGGAGTCAATGTAGAACAGATCAGGGCTACAGAGCCACTGAAACTCTGTTATGTGGGTGCTTGGAACCAAATGAAAGTCCTCTCTAAGATTAATGGAAACAAGAATAATTACTTGTAAAATTATCAGGAACTGTTGAGTATGAGACAGAAAACTTCAAGCAATATCCAGAGATCTGTTTTCAAAGTATTAATGTGATTTGTATTCCAGGGACGTGTTAATATGAAACCTCACCTGAGGTAGAAAATACAGAGTCCTGTGTTCAATATTTTTCTATATTTCACCCATTTAATAGTGTCATAAATATGAGGTGGCTGGGCTAAGAGCCAATGAGAAGGCAGAATAGCATGGCAATGAATGCCCAGGTTAGACAGGAAGAAGCTCTCTCTTGGGAAGCTAAGTGGCATGGTGAGGTAAGGTTAGCTGGTGACTCTCACTAATTCTCTGAACTCTATGGCTTTCATCCCTGAATTTGGCTCTGTGTTTCTTGTGTAATAAGATTATTTATACATCCATTGACATCAATGTGTTTGGTCCGACAAATTCCCACTGGAAAGTATACCATAGGTCTTGTCCCAGTAGAAGATACAGCCTACAACTCTAATATGGACAATATTCATAATACAGAAAGAAAAAAGCAGCAGGCAATGTTTCTGTGTTTCTGAGATTTTAAAATACACACTGTGCTAAACAGTGCTTAATGATTTCAGCTTCTGTCACTTAAAAACTTTAAGTCACTTTATCATAGCATCCACAATGGTGCTGAAATACTTGTGCTTTCCTTAAGATGACTAATGGAATCATGAACACATGGTTATATAGACAATATAATGATTGTTTAGTTTTCTTGTACATGAATATAATGAGTAAATATTGTGAAACTGAAGAATTGCCATACAGTAGTGCCTTTCACCTACATCTGTGCGAAGAATGCAGGCATTGTAATGTTTCTTCGACACACTTAATTGAAATGTCTGGTCTCTAAATATTCTGAAGCTGCACTAATCATACTTTCCTTTCTCCATCAGATGTGGACCAGTGTATGAAGTGACCAGAGGAGCAGTTATGCCAATGCAGAGCAGATCTAGTGCATTTCCAAATCTGTGATCTTTCTAACCTATGAACACCACTTGGGGATGGCTCTGACCTCAATGGCCTTGTGCTTCACTGCATTCACATCTGTGGTTCTTGGGGTATTTGTGAAGCATCATGACACTCCCATTGTCAAGGCCCATAACTGCAGTCTCAGTTACACTTTGCCCATCTTGCTCCTTTTTTGCTTCCTCTGTCCATTTCTCTTTATTGGCCATCCCAATGCAGCTACATGCATCCTGCAGCACATCACATTTGGAGTTGTATTCACTATGGCTGTTTCCACTTTCTTGGCCAAAATGGTTACTGTTGTTCTGGCTTTCAAAGTCACAGCCCCCGGACTAAGGGTGAGGTTCTACCTGACGTTGGGGGCTCCCAACTATATCATTGGCATCTGTACCCTCATCCAAATTATTCTCTGTGCAATCT
>NW_023412648.1:0-9353 GCF_903995425.1 Onychomys torridus
GCCGGAGAAGAGATTCTTGTTTTGCTCCACTGTTTACTTCTTATCCCAGAATGTCTTTCTCTAACCTATCACTCCATTCTGGACTCCATTTCCCAGGATGCCTTGCTCCACAGCACCATGATACTGTGGACTCTATTTCCCAAGAGTAGTGTCTATTAAAAACTACATTTCCCATCATGTTCTCAAATCCTTTCCCATGATGCTTGTCATTATAGATCACTATCTGTTGGAGTCCATTTCCCAGGATGCTTTTCTCTTCTGTGTCAATTCATTTGGACTCCATTTCCCAGGATGCCATTCTGTGCAGTGTCTGTCTATTTCCATCATGCCTATGAGGTCATGTCCAAGGATGCCTGTCATTATAGATCACATTTGTTGGACTCCATTTCCCAGGATGCCTCTCTGTGTAGTGTCACTCTATTGAAATGTACTTTCTAGAGCATGAGAAATGCAGCAAGAAGCTTCCTGGAAAATCACCCAAGAGGCTTGATGGGAAATGTACTTCCCAGAGCATGAGAAATGCAGAGAGGCCTCTCTATGGCATCATTACATTTCAGACTCCATTACCCAGGATGCCTTTCTCTAAACCATCACTCCATTCTGGACTCCATTTCCCAGGATGCCTTGCTCCACAGCACCATGACACTGTGAACTCCAATTCCCGGATATTCTGTGTCCCCAAGTTTTTCTCCTTTTCTTCAGCAGGTGTCCAGGGCCCTCAGAAGGTGACCTGACCTTCTGCAGGGTTGTGGTAACTAAGTGGGTGGGGTCAGTGTCACGGGGTCAGGGTCAGGGGGTTAGGTTAAGAGTTCACATTTAGGGTTTTTGTTCTGGGCTTGGGTAAGGCTTAGGTTAAGGTTATCTTAGGGTTAATGGTTAGGGTTAGGGTCAGGGCGTCATGGTTAGGGGTTAGGGTTAATGTCAGAGTGTTAGGCTTAGGATTAAGGGTTAGAGTTATGTTAGGGTCAGGGGGTTATGTTCGGGTTAGGGATAGTGGTTATGGTTAGGGTTAGTGGTTAGGTTTACGGTTACTGTTAGTGTTTGTGTTGGGTTAAGGTGTCACTATTAGGGTTAGGGTTATTGGTTATGGTTAGGGTTAGTGTTAGGGTTAGGATTAGGGTTATGGTTATGGTTAGGGTTAGTGGTTACGGTTAGGTCTAGTAGTTAGTTTTACAGTTATTGGTTAGATTTAGGGTTAAAGGTTAGGGTTCGTGGTTATGATTAGTGGTTACTGTTTGTGATTTGATTTATTATAACTGTAAGGGTTAGGTTTGGATTGTTATTATGGTTAGGGTTAGTGGTTAGGTTTATGGTTAATGGTTAGGTTTATGGTTTGGGTTAGTGTTCGTGGTTATGGTTAGTGGTTACTGTTAGTGATTAGATTTAGTATAACTGTTAGGGTTAGGTTTGGGCTGTTATTATGGTTAGGGTTAGTGGTTAGGTTTATTGTTAATGGTTAGGTTTATGGTTTGGGTTAGGGTTCATGGTTATGGTTAGTGGTTACTGATAGTGATTAGATGGTTAGGGTTAGGTATGGGTTGTTATTATGGTTACGGTTAGTGGTTAGGTTTATGGTTAGTGGTTAGTGGTTAGATTTAGGGTGTGCTTTGCCCTCAGCAGGTGTCTCTGACCCTCCTCAGCTATCCTGTGTCTCTGCTCTGGGGTCAGAATGAAACTTCCTGCTCCCTCTTTATAGCATCATATGCTTTGGATTCCATTTCCCAGGATGCTTTTCTCAGTAATGGTCATCCATTCCAAACTACATTTCTCAGAATGCCTTTTGGGTCATTTCCCAGGATGCCTTTGATGACACCGACACTGTGGATTGGACTCCATTTCCCAGCATTCCATTTTAGTATATTAGAATGATTCTAGAACCTGCATTTCCCATCATGCCTTTGGATAGTTTTCTAGGATCCCTTTCCTTGGAGCATTGCTTCATGTTGGACTCCATTTCCCAGGATTCCATTTCAGTACTTGACTATGGTTCTAGAAACTACATTTCCCATCAGGCCTCTTGGATTGTTTCCTAGGATCCGTTTCCTTAGAGCATTGCTTCATGTTGGACTCCATGTCCCAGGATGCCTTTCTCATTATTGGTTGTGTATTCCAAACTACATTTCCCATTAGGACACTCGGGTCATTTCCCATGATGCTTTTCCTTATAGCATCAGTGTTTTAGACTCCATTTCCCAGGATGCCTTTCTCTGTGTAGTGTCTCTCTATTTAAAACTACATTTCCCATGATGTTCTCAAATCATTACCAAGGATGCCTGTCATTTTAGATCACTCTGTTGGACACCATTTCCCAGGATGCCGTTCTCTATCTTGTCAATTCATTTGGACTCCAATTCCCAGGATGCCGTTCTCTATCTTGTCAGTTCATATGGACTCTATTTCCCAGGATGCCGTTTTCTATCATGTCATTTCATTTGGGCTCCATTTCCCAGGATGCCTTTTACTACAGCATCATTTGGACTTCATTTCCCAAGATGAATTTTTCTACACCATCAATATATTTCAGACTTCATTTCCCTGGATGCCTTTCTCCACAGCATCACTATGATGGACTCCATTTCCCAGGATGCCCTTCTCCACAGCATCACTACATTTAAGACTTCATTTCCCAGGATGCCTTTCACTATACCATCATTTGGACTCCATTTCCCAGGATGCCTTTCTCTACAGCATCACTACATTCTGGACTCCATTTCCCAAGATGCCTTTCTCCACAGCACCATGACATGTTGGACTCCATTTTCCAGTTGTCCTGTGTCCTCAGGAGTTTATCCTTTTCTTCAGAGGGTGTCCAGGGCCTCAGCAGGTGTCCAGGGCCTCAGCAGTTGACCTGACTTTTGGCAGGGTTGTGCTGCCTCAGCAGTGTGGGGTTGGGGGTCAGGGTCAATAGGTCAGGATCAGGGGTTAGAGTTAATAGTTAGGGTTTGGGTTAGGGTTAGGTTAGGCTTAGGCTTAGGCTTAATTTAGGGTTATTGGTACGGGTTTTGTTAGGTTTATTTAGATTAGGTTTCGGTTAGGTTAGATTATGTTATTTAGAGTTATCAGTTAGGGTAGGGTTCAATTTATGTGTTTAGGTTAGGATTGGTTTAGATTTATGTGTTAAGTTTATGGTAGATTAGAGTTTTGGGTTAGATTAGGTTAGGTTTAAGTGTTATATATTTTTAGGTTGAGAGTTAGGCATTAGGTTTAGGGTCACACTTTTATTTCAGTGGGTTATGGTTAGTGTTATTGGTTACAAGTTATTTGAATTAGGGTTGAGGATTTTGTGATTAAGGTCAATGTTAGTGTTGGGTTAGGTTTACACGTTAGGCGTTTTTCGGATTATTGCTGGTGTTGTTTGTTGTTAGGGCTAGGGTTAGATTTAGGCTTTGTGTCAGGTTAGGGTTAGTATAGGGTAGTTTGTGGTTAGGGTTAGGGTTTTATTTAGGCTTGGAATCACGTTAAAGTTAGTATAGGTAACTTTGTGGTTAGAGTTTTTGATAGTGTTAGGTTTAGGCTCATGTTAGTGTTAGTTTCAGGGTTATGATTAGGGTCCGGTTAGGGTTAGGTTGAGGTTAGGGTTAGGGTTAGGCTTTGTGCTAGGTTAGGGTTAGGAAAAGGGTGTTTGTAGTTATTGTTATGTGTTAGGGTTAGGTTTAGGGTCAGGTTTATGTTAGTGTTACTGTTAGTGTTAGGGTTAGGGTTAAGGTTAGGGTTAGGGTTGGGTTTAGGTTTTAGCTTTAAGGTTAAGGTTAGTGTTCTGGTTAGGGTCTGGTTATGGGTAGTTTTAGGGTTAGTGTCAGGTTAGGATTAGGGTTATTGTTAGGGTTATTTGTTTAGTTTTTCATTGGGGTTATTGTTCAGTTCAAGCCGTTCCCTTTGCCCTCCTCAGTTGTCCTTTTTCCTACACTCTCTGTTCAGAAGGTAACTCCCTGTTCCCTCCTTATACAATCAGTAGGCTTACAAGTACCTTACATCTTCTCAAGGCAGCGGCTGTCCATATCTCTCTCCTTCGCCTTCCACTTCCCACAATTCTCTTCTCTCTTGTCCAGCCTATACTTCCTGCCTGTCTGCTGGCTAAACAGTATTTTATGTATACAGCATGATATCCACAGCACTTCCCCTTTTCTTTTTTTTTTTAAAGGAAGATTTTAACTTGTACATAGTAAAATTACATGTAACAAAACAATTATCAAGCAAGAATTGTAGTTACAATATCTAGTCTATTTGTTTTGGTAAAATTAAACAAAATAATCTCTCTATCCTATGTTTGTATGTCTAAGGCTTTTATATCTAACTTATATTATATCATAACTGAGGAAATTATAACTATCTCATCTTCAACCACATCAAAGACCTCAGAAGAATATAATGTTACCTGAGACCTGGGAGAAGGACAGAAATAACTTTCAGGAGTTTTGCAGGGTTGACAGAGACAGCTGGCAGCTTGGACAGTCACCTGACGTTCCTTTGTAAAGTTGGGGCATTTGTCTTCAGCCCACAGGGCTAGAGTCTCTCGGTTACTTCTCTCAGTGTCCTGTAGAATGTCTGGCAATTTCCTTTGAGAAGCAGGAACCTGAAGGACCATTTTGCCAAGCAAAGTCCAGTTGTCACCTTTTTATGGGTCCTGCATGTCCAGTCGATACATTTTTTGAAGCAGTCCAGGCAAGAACAGTTTGCTGCCCAAATGGCTATTTTTGCCAAGAAGAAGATAAACTCAATAATGGAGTGACTTCGATGCCCATCCTTCTCTTTGAAGCAAGTCAGTGCTGCCAGGAACAGACATGTCTCTTTGTCCAGAAAGTCTAAACTTTTAAAAATATTTTAAATGCTATATTCTGTAGGTCTTTTAATTATTTCAAGAATACCTACCTATCTGAAATATATCTTTGTATACCTAGAAGACTTAACTAACATGGCAATGAGTATGATTATCATAGATGACTAAATTATTAATCTATGTTATAATGATCCATTACAAGTTTAAATGAGCTGTACAAACATTATACCTTAAACAAGAGAAGAAATAAACACACAGTATAAGAAAATTAACTTTAGGTTTGTATCAATAGACCAAAATGTATACCAATGTAAAACATTTTAAACAAGTTGTTGCTCTTTAGAAGCAAGTTCCTTAATTAACCCTTTTATCCTGTTATATCTATATCATATCCCCCTTTCTTCTCTAGAAAGTGATCACATTTATAATCAACCTGCTTCAAAGAAAAATATTGGTTTTTCTCTGTCCCACACCAGTGGGCTCTTCTGATTTGGGACACAAGAATCTCTTAACCTTGTCTTTTAACCATATATCTGTGTTTAGAGAAGCAGTGTGCCAATTCCTTCTCCAAAGCCAGCTAGGAATTTGGGAATAGTTTTGCTTAATGCTTCCTGCTGCAGGGGGGTTGCAGTATCTTATGAGCACACAAAGAACTATTGAGGATTATGGAGTAGTCTGAGCCAGTTTCTTTGAAACCATTCTGGATGTTGGATCATCTGGGTCATGGGTCTTCAGAGACCTTACAGGTGGCCTTGGCTAAACAAACCTGATGTATCTTAATCTGAAACAAATCCATAGCCTCTGGCTTTCTGTGGAAACAAAAGCAGAGACTCTCTTCCAAAGCAACCTATGCTTATATCCAAACTTTGAAGTCAAGGTACCTTTAAAATTTACATATTTGTTTAACTCAACAGCTTTTATGATCAAATCTTTTTCTGCAGTTCAAAATCCCAAAGACAACACAAACCAGATTCTCTATGTAATATCCATCTTTGTAAGAATGAAACATCACTGTGGCTGCTGGCTCTGCCCACCTCAGCTTCCCAACATGGCGGTGGCACAGTTTACCACTAGATCTGGGTCTGGAGCCACGTGTACCATCAACTATCAGAAGAAATTCTATCAAAGTAGTGCATAGCCCAGAAACTTTTTTTTTTTACTAGCAAAGGCTAAATCCACCATGCAGCAGAGTAAAGTGTTGCTTGTAGACTCCTCATTCCCACCACACTACAGGTCAGATGCACATGCCAGGATCCCACCATAGTAGCTCAAACCTGCAGGCTGCTGCTAAATTGAGAGAGACAACTAGGAAGCTGTTTTTAGCTCCATTTTAGAATCTTTTTTTCTCAGGTTTTAGGTAGAAACTCTTGCCAACATGTTGGCAGCCATTTGTAGTTATTGTTTTCCTGCCTGGCCCACCGTCAGGACAAATCTCTTTCACCAGCCAGGCCCACAGTCTCTCATACCCAACCAAGTAAACACACAGAAACTTACATTGTTTAGAAACTGTATGGCCATAGCAGGCTTCTTGTTATCTACTTCTTCTATCTTAAATTAAGCCATGTCTATTAATCTATACTTTGCCACATGGCTTGTGGTTTACCATTACCTTACATCCTCCTTGTCATGGCCATGGTTGGCAATCTCTCCCTGATCCAGCCTTCCACCTACCAGAATTCTCTTCTCTCTTGTCCCGCCTATACTTCCTTCCTGGCCACTGGCCAAACAGCATTTTATTTATACAGCAGAATATCCACAGCAACCCACTGATGTGCTTTTAGTGGGTAAAAGGAATACAGAATGCATAGTACAGGAAAGGAATTCTAAATACCATCTAAGGCCATGTGACCAATTGCAGAAATGAGGATTATAACTGACATGAGTTCTTCTGTTGTATTTTATAAATTATTTGTACAGATTTTTGTATGATTTTTTCTTTTTTCTTTTTAGTTTCCTTATAATATGTTGCAACACCAATTAAGAGAAGATCCTTTGTTATCAGAGGTAAGTTTGAGTTACTAGAAAGACGTTCCTTAAGGGACATTACCACTATTCTACATATAAAATGGGTTTGTAATTTCATGTGGGATAGTTATGTTATCTTTAGGCATAACTATGACCTGGTTATTGCATTTCATTTGGAAATTAATCATGCCATATGAAGACAGGATTGTGTGTCTAGTTGACAAGATGTGAATTGTGATAAATAATCTTGGCTGTAAAGTTTACTATATCTGGAATGAAGTATAATTCAGAAATGGAGGGCACAATTGTGATCTGGACCTTGAAGCAAGAAAACAACATGCCTTTGATCCAGATCCTGAGGTTGGATGACATACACCTTTAATGCAGATGTTGAGGCTGAAAGAAACACCTTTAATCTGGATCACAGCTTCTGCTGGAAGGACAATGGAAGGAAGAAGGTGGTGTGTACATGCAATGTACTCACTCACATGTGGATACTAGATAGAAAGCAAAGGACAATCAGACTGCAACCCACAGATACAGGGATGCTACCTAGCAGGGGGGACCCTAGGATGACTGTGGCTTATAATAAATCTTGGTTTATCCAATCACTGGGCAAGCTATAGTGAAACATTTCACTATTAGGATAAGAATTTGTAGTGTACCAAGCTGAAAAATAAGAACACAGAAAAAAACATTTAAAAGTTAAATAAACTAAAATAAACAAACAAACAAAACAAGGCAGAGATTAGAAGTTATTTGAAAAAGAGGCCAAGACTTTGTGTGTGGTACAAGATGAACATCCCAGAAGTATTTATTTCCATCATTTTTATAATTTATATATTGCTTTACAAAGTTTTTATATATAAATTCCTCTGAGTTTTTCCACAGTTACATTGTGATCATGTTCAGAAATGGATTGGTTAACCTAGTCTGCTAAGGAATATGGAGAACTCTATATGACCATGTCCAGATTCCCTATGTAAAATCTACATGCTTCCTTTGCTTAGGAAAAGCATTGTGAAAGTATTTCATACTTGCCAGGCGGGGGTGGTGCACATCTTTAATCCCAGCACTCGGGAGGCAGAGCTAGGAGGATGTCTGTGAGTTTGATGCCAGCCTGGGCTACCAAGTGAGTTCCAGGAAAAGGCACAAAGCCACACAGAGAAGCCCTGTCTCGAAAAACCAAAAAAAAAAAAAAAAAAAAAAAACAAAAACAAAAAAAAAAACGTATTTCATACTCTACTATCCTCCTGTGGGTAAGAATTTTTTCTCCTTACTTCCATCTTGGATATTGTGATGGCTATTCTTGGAAGTCAAACAGGCTATCTCTGCAATTAACTAAAAGCAAAAAAGTTGTGTACACCTGTGAGGGATTTTTGAAATGCTTTGAAGTTAAAGACCCATCTTTAATCTAGATCATTTGAGCTGATATCCACCTTCAGCTCCTTGGTGTCTGTGCACACATTTAAGCCCAGCACTGTGGAGGCAGAATCACTTGGGGTTTCTGACTTTTAGGCCAGCCTGATCTACAAAATGTGTTCCAGGGCTACACAAATAAATCAACTCTCAAAAACATCGAAGAAAAATCAAACGAAGTATAAGATCCACCTTTAATCTTGATCACTTCTGGTGGTAGCCTACATATATAAAGGACACTGAAGGAGAAAGCTTTCCCTTTGCCTGGTTGCCCTAGCTCTGGCTACCAAGTTCATTCCTTTACCAGCATTAGATCCCACTTCCTTAGACTTGTGGTGTATACTTAAGACCATCTGAGATATACAGCCTCATTAACTAAACAACTCTAAATCCTCAAATTTACCTTGTTAGCCACAGTTGTTGGATTACCTAAACCACAGTTTGTGAGACATTCTTATAAATCCACTTCTTTACACATAGATTTGTTCTATCATTTTCAGGTAGAAAACCTTGAATAATGCAGTTGTTTTTTTTCTTCACCTTTCCACTGAGAATGATGTGCTGGCTGCTGAATGCTTAAGGGAAGTTCCTTGTCTGTGTATCCTGCACATTGCAAGTTAACAGCTTAGATGCAAGATTGTAAAACATCAGTAGTAAATTTCTGCCCTCTGGGGATCTCCCATTGTGCTGTAAACCTGTAATTAAGGCCTCCTCCCTCCTTTTTTTAAAATACCTTTTTGTTTCTTTTTTCTTTTTTAAGATTTATATTTATTTATTATGTATACAGTGTTATGTCTGCACATATCCCTGCAGACCAGAAGAGGGCACCAGATTTCATTACAGATGGTTGTAAGCCACCATGTGGTTGCTGGGAATTGAACTCAGGACCTCTGGAAGAGCAGTCAGCACTCCTAACCTCTGAGCCATCTCTCCAGCCCCTGCTCCCTCATTTAATAAATGGCACTTGGCACTCTGCTGAGGCAAATGACAAAATAAAATAAAATATAATAAAATAAAAAGGTTAATAAATTGATTTAAAAATGTTCTGGCCAACAATAGTATTCAAAAACACATTCTTCCTAGCTTAATTATTCTCTAATTATTAAATTATCCATGAATACTACTCTTTATTATTATTAATTTGCCAACAGTTTGCTCTGCATTTCTGGAATAAAATTCCTAAAATCTTTTT
>NW_023412649.1:0-8554 GCF_903995425.1 Onychomys torridus
AGGAATAGGAAGAGTGCTAGAGAGGTCCCCAGAAATCCACAATGATATATCCTCTGAGACTGCTGGCAATGGTCAAGAGAAAGCCCAAACTGACCTAGTCTGGTGATCAGATGGCCAAAAACCCTAACAGTCGTGCTGGAACTCTCATCCAATAACTGATGGAAGTGGATGCAGAGATCCTCAACCAGGCCCCAGGTGGGCTCCAGGAGTCCAATTATCGAGAAAGAGGAGGGATTTTAAGAGTGTGAATTGTTGAGACCAAGATGGAAAAGCACAGGGACAAATAGCCAAACAATGGAAGCACATGAATTATGAACCAAAGGCTGTGGATCCCCCAGCTGCAGCAGGCCCTCTGGATAAGTGAGCCAATGAATAGCTTGAACTGCCTGGAAGGCACCCAGGAAGTGGGCCCGACCTGTCCTTAGTGCATGAGGTGGCTGTTTGGAACCTTGGGCTTACACAGGGACACTTGCTCAGCCTGGAAGGAGGGGACTGGACCTGCCTGTACTGAATCCACCAGGTTGAAATGAATCCCCAGGGGAGTCCTGTCCCTGCAGGAGATGGCAATGGAGGGGAGGGGCTGGGGGAAAGGTGGGGGTAGGGGTGGAGGGGGAGGACAGGGGAACACATGGCTGATGTGTAAAATTAAAACACAAATATAATAAATTTTAAAAAAGGAAAAAAAAGACTAGGTACCAAAACACAAATAAAAAACAAAACCAAGAGCCTGGTGTTGGTAGCACACATCTTTAATCCCAGCTCTTGGGAGGTAGAGGCTAATGATCTCTGTGAGTTTGAAGCCAACCTGGTCTACAGAGCTAGTTCCAGTACAGATGGTCTGTTACACAGAGAAACCCCCATCTTGAAAACAACAACAACAACAACAACAAAAAACAAACAACAAAAAACAAACAAAGAAAAAAGACTAGGCACCAACCCTCATATCAAGGCTAGATGAGGCAAACCCAGAAGGAGGAAAAGGGTCCAAAAGCACAGGCAAAAGAGTGAGATATCCCCACTCCCACTGTTGGGAGTCCCCCCAAAAACACCAAGCTACACAACCATCACATATATGCAGAGAACCTAGCTCAGACCCATACAGGGTCCATGTTTGTCTCTTCAGTTTCTCTGAGCCCCTATAAGCCCTTAGTTGACCCTTAGGCCATGTTCTTATGCCCTCTGGCTTCTACAGTCCTTCCCTCCCTCTGCTCTGTGGGGTCCCCTGCCTTCCACCTAGTGTTTGTCAGTCCCAGTGTGGATTATCTATTTCTGTTTACTGCTTTCAGGTCTTACTTAATGTTTGTTTTTATTTTCCAAAGACTTCAAGTGCATCATTAACTTATTAATATCAACTCTCCTCAATGTATTGATATAGGCATTTAGCCTATAAGCCTTCCTCATGGGATGCTTTCATTGTGTTCCACAGATTTGGGTATGCTGTGTTTTCATTTTCATTCATTTCTAGAAATTTTACATTTTCCTTCTTGATTTCTTCTTTGGCCCAATTACATTTCAGAAATGTGCTGTTTAGTTTCCATAAGCTTGTTGTGCTTTTTGTAGTTTCTTTGGTTATCAATTTCCAGTTTTTTCCATGGTGGTCAATAAAATGAAGGATGTGATTTCAGTTCTGTATTGTTGACACTTGCCTGGGTCTGCAGCTTTCCCTCTCCTCACACCCGTGGGTCTTACAGAGTCAGATACGGTTCCCATCCTGATTTCTCAGCTACCACTGGAACTGCTGGAGAAACAGCCCCCTCTGAACCTTCCATTTATCTGTGGACCCAAGCAGGAATTAACTCAGCTCCCCAATCTAGGTCTGCAGCCACTGCTACCGAGTATGTGGACTTTCTGAGCACCTGTGGGCCTAAGGAGGAGTTACATTTGGTTATGTCTCCTCCTTTTCCTTAATTTCATCTTTTATATTAAAAAATAAAACTAGATAGTGGTGGCTCATGTCTTTACTCCTGGCACACTGGAGACAGAGGCAGATGAATTTCTGAGTTAAACATCAGCCTGATCTACTGATAGAGATCCAGGACAACCAGAGCTACATAGAGAAACCCTGTCTTGAAAACAAAACAAAACATGGATGAACATTTTACCTCTACATATGTAAGTGCATCATGTCTGTGCTCATGACCACCAGATGTCAGAAGAGGGCATTGGTCCCTTGGACCTGGAGTTACATATGGTTGTAAGCTAACACTGTGGGCTCTGGGAGCTACATCAGAACCCCTGCAAGAATGGTTAGTGCTCTCAACTGCTGAGGCATCTCTTCAGCCTCTCTATCTCTTCTTGTTGATAAAGAAAATTCATTAGGCAATCTCATGTTACTCTATAACTTTGTCCTCTCTGAATTAGTAGCTGAACTTGTTTTGCTAGGTTAAGTGTCAAGCCAGTTCACATTCTTCCTAGTAAAAGGTGGCATGACCAGGTTTGTGGATGGAGCTCCCAAGCCCACAACAGGTCACAGGCTAGGGACCATACATTTGGAAGAGAAAGGTGTAAACATTATAGCATCCGTTTCCTAATTAGAACCACTGACACCCACACTCCTACCCCATCAATGAATAATTAAGAAAATGCCCTACAGGCTTACCTATAACCCAATCTCATGAAGGCATTTTCTTAATTGAGATTCCCTCCTTCAGATGACATTAGCCTGTTTCAAGCTGACATAAAGCTATCCACCACAGTGGCATCTGCTTGTAATCCTAGAACCAGGATAGGTACAAGCAGATATCTGAGACTCAGTGGCTAGCCAGTCCCACCTACTTGATGAATTCCAGGTCAGTGAGAGACTCTGTCTCAAAACAAAAGAAAAAGGTAGATGTCTGATGTTGTCCTCTGGTCTCCACCCACACACTCTTGTATATGCACATACACCTGAATATGTGTATTACATGTGTGCACTCACATACAGGAACACACACACACACACACACTCTCTCTCTGTGATAAAA
This sequence comes from Onychomys torridus, assembly GCF_903995425.1. NCBI lineage: Eukaryota > Metazoa > Chordata > Mammalia > Rodentia > Cricetidae > Onychomys > Onychomys torridus. The sequence goes on from NW_023412649.1 coordinate 2,964, forward strand.
CCTGGCTTGTTATAACTAGATTATTTTCATGTTAGCCATAACTAAAAATTGAAATTCAGATGCTTTATTTTGCAACCATGAAGTGACACACATACTGTGTGATTGGGATTGCTGTGGTGTGTGTGTAACTCACATGTTGGAAACCTGAACTTTCCAAACAACAGAATGGACTTCGAGGAGGAATGGGCCATCTGGGCTATGTTCTCTGGAGTGAGGTCTTGAAGGGAACTGAAGGGATGAAGTGGGAGATGGATATGATCAAGATGCACTTTATGCAAATTTCAAAAAATAATATTATTTTAAAAGCAGGAAACTCCAAGAAAGTACTTGATGAAGTGGCCTGGTGTTAGAACCTTGGCAAACGAAAAAGAAAGCCCCCTAACCCACCCAGCCAGCCAAAGGGGAATTAGAGTCAGTGGATAAAGCACTTGTATGCTAAAGTGGATTCAGATTCCAAGAATCACCCTAAAGTGTGCAGATGTGACAGCCATTTAGTAGAGCTAGACAGGATCCCTGAGCTAGCAAGGCTAGTTAGACTAGTGAGCTCTGGGTTCATGCCAGAGACCCCAGATGAGGTGGTGAGCTATGGAGAAGATACCCAAACAGCATCTTCCTGACCTCCAGAGGCATGCACCTACAATATATGTGACCCTGTGTGAGCATGCAACCCACGATCTACATATGCAAAAACAAGACACCCCAACAATAAAACAATGAAACATAAAAGGAAACAACAACAGAAAGTTTCCGTAAAACAAACCAAAGTCCAAAATAAAATGGACAGATAATCATTATCTCTGTTTTCCTCCTCAATCTTGAAGAAGCAGACACCATTTTTCTCCCCATGAGCCACCAGCGTGTGTGCCCTTGTGTCATTATGCACAGCAGTTTCCTTCCTTCTCCTTTCTCAGTCCCCAATTCTCCAGTGGAGTTTCAGCTATTTTCCCTAGGAGTGACGACTTGAAAGTCCTTCTGTCATTTTCCTCAGGTGTCCCTTTCCTTCTCCCTTTGTGGTCTGTCTCCTCCCTCTGTGCTCTACTGAGTGCCTGACCCGGTGTCAATGTCACATCTTGGTGACAGTCACCAATCCTGTCAGCTCCTTATAAATAACGTCACCAGTCCCTCCAAATAACTTGCGACATCAACACAAATTGAACCAAGACAACAGTTGTCATTAAAACTGTTCTCACAGCCTTGGAAGACACCTTCTCCTGTTTATCCTTCAGGACTACTGTTCCATGGTAGAACATGTGGAGGGACATGCTGTGACCCCTGACACTCTCAGGCCACTTCAGATACTCTTGTCTGTGCCTTCCCTAAGCTTCTGGTTCCTCTGAAGACTTCTTGCAGTGGGTTACACATCCAGTGTCTCTCACCATATCCCTTTTGAACAGTTCAGGCTGTCTTGGAACTCACTATGTGAAATCCCAGAGAACCTCTTGCCTCTGCCACCTGAGTGATGGCATTCAAGGCTTGCACCCTCATAACTGGCCTTATGTCTCTCTTTGTGCTGATCTTATTCAAGTTCATCTTACTGTGTATCCCCCACCGATGCATCCAAGCCCAGGGCAAGTGAAGACTCAATTTGGCAAATGGAAGACACTCATGATTCTAGAGAAAATTATGCATGAAGACTAGAGAACCAGGGCCTGACCTAGGCTGGGAAGAATCCCTGGAAAAAATCCCTGTGGATGGCAGGCACAATGGCCACTTGTTTCTTCAGGTGGGCCAAATGGACACTTAAAGCTACCAGGACAGTTATATTATAGAATAATTTGTCATACTGAAAGTGGTGAGGGTAGTGATGTTGCTCAGTGGTAAAGACACTTTCTGCCAAACTTACAGATTTTTTTTCTTTATCAAGTTTTTTTTTATTTTATAATTTAATTTAGTTTTACAATTCAGCCACAGATTCCCCTGTCCTCCCTCCTCCCGCCCACCTCCTCCCAAACCACCCCCAATTCCCATCTCCTCCAGGGCAAGGACTCCCCTGGGGATTCAGCTCAGCCTGGTAATTCAGTCAAGACAGGTCCAGTCTCCTCCTCCCTTCACCCAGGCTGAACAAAGTGTCCCTGCATAGGCCAAGGCTCCAAACAGCCAGCTCATGTACTAGGGACAGGTACCGGTCCCACTGCCTGGGGGCCTCCCAAACAGTTCAAGATAATCGACTGTATCACTTATCCAGAGGGCCTGATCCAGTTCCATGGGGTGCCCTTAGCTAGTGGTTCATAGTTCATGTGTTTCCAATAGTTTGGCTATTTATCCCTGTGCTTTTTCCAATCATGGTCTCAACTGTTCTCACTCATACAATCCCTCCTCTTTTTCGCTGATTGGACTCCCAGAGCTCCACCTGGGGCCTGGACCTGGATCTCTGCATTCACTTCCATCAGTCACTGGATGAGAGTTCTACCATGACAGTTAGGTTGTTCAGCCATCTGATCCCAGAGTAGGTCAGTTCGGGCTTTCTCTCGACCATTGCCAGTACCCTATTGTGAAGGTATCTTTGTGAATTTCAGGAGACCTCTCTCGCACTTTGTTTCTTCCTATTCCCATAGAATCTTCATTTATCATGGTATCTCATTCCTTGTTCTCCCATTCTGTTCTTGATCCAGCTGGGATCTCCCGCTCCCCTAAGCTCTCTTCCCTTGCCCTTCATTACCCCCCCCACTTCCAGTTTGCTCATGAAGATCTCATCCATTGCTCTGTCATTGGGCGATCCCTGTGTCTTTCCTAGGTCCCATTTTCTAGGTAGCCTCCCTGGAGTTGTGTGGCAGTCTAGTCATCTTTGTTTTACATCTAGTATCCTCCTATGAATGAGTACATACCATGTTCATCCTTCTGAGTCTGGGTTACCTCACTCAGGATGATTTTTTCTAGATCCATCCATTTGCCTGCAAACCTCATGATGTCATTGTTTTTCTCTGCTGAGTAGTACTCCATTGTGTATATGTACCACATTTTCTTTATCCATTCTTCAGTTGAAGGGCATCTAGGTTGTTTCCACGTTCTGGCTATTACAAACAATATTGCTATGAACATAGCTGAGCATGTGCCCTTGTGGTATGATTGAGCATTCCTTGGATATATGCCCAAGAGTGCTACAGCTGGGTCGTGGGGAGATGGATTCCCAATTTTCTTAGAAAGCACCATATTGATTTCCAAAGATGGCTGTACAAGCTTGCATTCCCACCAACAGTGGAGGAGACTTCCCGCCTTGCTACAGATCTCTCCAGCATAACTGTCTTCAGTGTTTTTTGATCTGAGCCATTCTGACAGGTGTAAGGTGGTATCTCAGAGTCATTTTGATTTGCATGTTCACTGATGATTAGGGATGTTGAGCAATTCCTTAAATGTCTTTCAGCCATTTGAGCTTCTTCTGTTGAGAATTCTCTGTTTAGTTCTATAGCCCATTTCTTACTTGGGACTGTTGGGCATTTTGATGTCTAAATTTCTTGAGTTCTTTATATATTCTGGATATCAGCCCTCTGTCAGATGTGGGGTTGGTGAAGATCTTTTCCCATTCTGTAGGCTATTGCTTTGTCTTGTGAACCATGTCCTTTGCTCTACAAAAGCTTTTCAGTTTCAAGAGGTACCATTAATTAATTGTTTCTCTCAGTGTCTGTGATACTGGTATTATATTTCGGAAGTGATCACCAGTGCCAATGTGTTCAAGACTATTTCCTACTTTTCTTCTATCAGGTTTAGAGTAACTGGATTTATGTTGAGGTCTTTGGTCCACTTGGACTTAAGTTTTGTCCAGGGATATTAATGACTATTGACTGTTATTTTTTGGTTGTAGTGTGTGTGTACTTCTTTTCTTTGGGATTTACTGCTGTGGTGTTATCTATTGCCTGTGTTTTCGTGGGTGTATCTGACTTCATTAGGTTGGAATTTTCCTTCTAGTGCCTTCTGTAGGGCTGGGTTTGTGGATAAGTATTGTTTAAATCTGGCTTTGTCTTGGAATGTCTTGTTCACTCCATCTATGATGATTGAAAGTTTTGCTGGGTATATTAGTCTAGGCTGGCATCCATGGTCTATTAGTGTCTGTATTACATCTGTCCAGGTCCTTCTGGCTTTCAAATTCTCCATATTGAAGTCAGGTGTTATTCTGATAGGTTTGTCTTTATATGCCACTTGTCTTTTTCCTTTGCTGCTCTTAATATTCTTTCTTTATTCTGTATGTTTAGTTGTTTAATTATTATTTGGCGAGGGGACATTTTTGGGGTCTAGTATGTTTGGTGTTCTAAAGGCTTTTGTATCTTCATAGGCATTATCTTCTTTAAGTTGGGAAAGTTTTCTTCTATGATCTTGTTAAATATATTTTCTGTGCCTTTGAATTGGTATTCTTCTCCTTCCTCTATCCCTATTTTCATGGTTTGGTCTTTTCATGATGTCCCAGAATTCTTGGACATTTTGTGTTATGACTTTTTTGGCATTGTTATTTTCTTTGACTGACAAATCCATTTCCTCTAATGTATCCTCTACACTAGAGATCCTCTCTTCCATTTTTTGTATCTGTTGGATATGCTTATATCTGTGTTTCCTGTTCATGTACTCAGAATCTCTGTTTCCAGCATTCCCTCTGTTTGTGTCTTCTTCTTTGTTTCTACTTCCTTTTTCAGGTCTTGGATGGTTTCCCTCATCTGTTTCATTGCTTTTTCATGGTTTTTTTTTTCATGGATTTATTGTTTTCTTCTGCTTTATTTGTCTTTTCCTCTAGCTTTTTTTTTATAGAGTTCTTCCCATTTTTTGTTTGACTTTTTATTTTCTTTATTGATTTCCTCTACTTTTTTGTTTATTTTTCCTCAATTTCTTGGTTTTATCAGTGCTATTGATCCTATCAGAGCTGACAGATTCCGCGTTTCAGGAATCCTTTCTTGGTCCAATGAGAGGTGGCTGATTCTGCTTCTCAGAAAGTCACTCTTCCTCTAGTGAGGGCTGGCAGATTCCCTGTCTCCTGAGTTTACTCTTGATCCAATGACAGCTCTTTATCCAATGAGAGCTCTCTTTTCTCTGGGCTGGGTGGGAGCTCACTGAGCTAGATGGGAGTTCTCTGGGCCAGATGGGAGTTCTCTAGGTCAGAGTGGAGCTCCCTGGGCTGGATGGGAGCTCCCTGGGCTGGATGGGAGCTCTCTGGGCCAGATGGGAGTTCTGGGCCAGATGGGAGCTCTCTGGGCCAGATGGGAGCTCTCTGGGCCAGATGGGAGCTCTCTGGGCCAGATGGGAGTTCTGGGCCAGATGGGAGATGGGGGCTGGTCTCTAAGTCTCAGGAACTGGCGGGTGTCTCAAGCAGATGTGTGTGGGGGCAGAGTGTGTAGATTGCAGGGTACCCCGAGGGTGGGGTGTGTCTTGGAGAAGGGGAACCTTCCCGCGGGGTCCCTGCCTGCTGGATGGCAACTGGGCTGGGTTGGGCAAGTCTTCCCTTTAATTGCTTGTCCAGTTCCAACTGGTCAGCCCTGTAAACATATACAAATGAGCCACACTAAACAGACTCAGCAGGTTGTTTTTATATATTTATACTTATATGTGTGTAACAATAATAATTAAAAGGAGGCCATGATATTGAGATGGAGTGGGGACATATGGGGAAT
>NW_023412650.1:0-26393 GCF_903995425.1 Onychomys torridus
ACAGGATCGCTGAGGAACTGATGAGGTGAGGTGGCTGTGCCTTGTTCTACTGCTCTGATCTTCCAGCATTCACCCCAATAACTGGCACTGGGATTGTTTTTATTAATAAGACTTTCTAACAATTCATGCTACATGTGGCTCCAGGTCATGGATCTCAACCTGGTTCCTTTTGCTCTCCTCCATGTCATGTTCAAACATGGCTCTGAAAACTGGAGAGCAAGCTGATAAGATGGCCTTGTGAGCCTGCATTTCCTGGCTAGCTACTACCAGGCAGCAGTCTGTGAATTGGGAACCTTGCCACAGCTTTCCTAGGTCATGTGCCATCATGCACCAGTAACCTGGATCCCTGGCTTCTTGCTCTGATTAGAGATGTAGCAGTCCTGAAACATGACCACCTTGCAGAGGAGGGTGAGCTTGTCATCTAGTGAAAGATTCCCGGGGGGGATTTTCCCTCAGGAGAGACCCCGAACCCAAGGAACACACCGAAACCATCCATCAGATGCAAACAGCAAGAGGGTTTATTTGAATACACAGGTACCTGGGGCGACAAGTCTCTTGGAGAACTTGTGCGCCTTCCTAGGGAAAGGGGGACATTTTTATAGGATCCCAGGGGCAGAAGCACAATTACAGAAGCGAGAAGCATAGTTACAGGGTTCCCATTCGTTGATTCAAATAAGGCCATTGTGAACTTGGGGACATATGCTTAATTCTCAGAAATTTGCTGTGTGTGGTTGACTTGGCCTTGTCTAGGGCACAGCGGTGTTTTCCTAGCCCAACTGTCTATTCCCCAAGGCCAGGTGGCCCATCATAGATATCCTGTTTTGACTCAATGGTTTCTCTCCCAAGGCCGGGTAGCCGACCATAGTTATGAACTCCTGTTTGGCCTTCTTCCCCTGAACTGCAGATATCCTGTTCTTTATGTTTAAGCCTTGCAAAATGGCGTCACAGCAATCAAGCTACTGGTGGGGGGTCTTTCACTAGTAGAAGCCAAAGCCTAAGAGAGAAGATAAAATCTCAAAAGACAAACTTTTTGAATTCCCATGTCAGATTTACAGGAACATGATGACTCCTGGGCTCTTCATAATTCAGTATTTCTCTAATTTGGCATGTAGGATCTACAACTGGAACTTTGCCTACAGTGGGCTCTTTGGACAGTTGGCATCAGTAAGTAAGGTTACAGGTAATCTTTGCCTAATTCATGAACCCCATTCAGTGTACTTTCACACACCATTTCTGTGTGAGAAAGTGGCACTTTTAACAACTTCCCTCATTCCCTCCAAGCAAACGTGGAAGTTGGAGATGGTCCACCAGAAGAATTATTTCTGGACACTGATCTGTGTGTAGCCCCAGCTTTTGAGTGCCATGCACCCTGACATATCTGCTTGTGATGGTTTAAAAGTTGAAGCTTATTGAAAATGAAGAACTGGTATGCTTTTCTACTTTAACTGGGGGTTACAATTACAAATATTTTTTAGATTTTTTTTCTTTTGTTATTTACTAAATTTGTGTTTTAATTTTACATATCAGCAATTCGTTCTCCTGTTCTCCCCACTTCCACTCCCAACCTCACCTTTTCCCAGCCCCTCCCCTCTGTTCCTATGTCCTCTAAGGTGAAGACTCCCCTGGGGAGTCAATTCAACCTGATGGATTCTGTACAGGCAGGTCCAGTCCCCCACTTCCAGGCTGAGCAAAGTGTCCCTGTGTAAGACCAAGGTTCCAAACAGCCAGCACATGCACCAAGGACAGGTCCGGGTCCCACTGCCTGGGTGCCTCCCAAACAGTTGAAGCTATTCAGTTGTCTCACTTATCCAGAGGGCCTGATCCAGTTGGGGACTCCACAGCTTTTAGTTCATAGTTCATGTGCTTCCATTAGTTGGCTATTTGTCCCTGTGCTTTTTCAATCTTGGTCTCAACAAATCACACTCTGACAGTCCCTCCTCTTCTCAACATTTGGACTCCTGGAGCTCCACCTAGGGCCTGGCAGAGGATCTCTGCATCCACTTCCATCAGTTATTGGATGAGAGTTCCAGCAAGCTCTTTAGGGTGTTTGGCCATCTGATCACCAGAGTAGGTCAGATCAGGCTTTCTCTCCACCATTGCCAGTAGTCTACAGTGGATGTATCATTGTGGATTTCTGGGGACCTCTCTAGCACTTTGCTTCTTCCTATTCTCATGTGGTCTTCATTATCATCAGCCACTCCCTAAGATTTTCTTAGATTTTCAGTTTCCGTTTTCCCTCTGTTCCTTCTTCAACAGGTATGGAAAAATCTCTCTCAAATTTGCTATCTAGATTTCAATGTTAGTTTAGAGAAAACCATCTAGGCTACTAGGGACTGTTAAAATCACTCCATTTTTCTCTAGATTGAATATTAGGTCAATAGGTAACTGGTTTTGACCATTATTCACAACTGTTGCATAATTTGGGACATTTTATTCACTCATATAAAAAAGTGTTGTGCTCGGGTTCTCAAAATATAAAGTGGAATATAAAGAATGAATCTTTCCATATATGAAGGAGTGGTATTTATTACCATGACTTAGGGCTCCAGTCCTGCTAATCCCACAATGGATAGCCGTGAAGGGAAAAATACAGGAATCCAGTACTTTTTAGTCCAGGAGGTTGGACAGTTCAGCTGGTATTCAATGTAGGTTGGCATTCCAGAGAAGTATTCTCTAAAGACAGGGAAGGAATGGACTTGCTGCAAGGTGAGGGCAAGCAGGCAAAGAAAGCAGCAGGGCGTGGCTGAATTTAAGGTGTGCCTTCAAGACTCAAGATGTAGATTAAAGGTGTGTGTCTTCAGGCCCTGAGATCCAGACAGAGACAGAGAAAGAGATGGAGAGAATGAGACAATATGGATCACAGGTGAAGAGCTCATACATGATGAGTGGGAAACAAAGCCAGGAACTGCTAAAGGTGACTCTCTTCTTTTCTGCCTTTATTCCATTCAGACCCACAGTACCAGGATGACTCAGCAAACTATACTAGTGGTCTTTCCCTTCCATCTCATGTAATCCTACTTGGAAACACTCTTCCAGATCCATCTAAACACTAAGATAAACAAATCAAAGAATAGGTTCCACTTAGCAAAATGAAATCAAGATCATATATGTATTTTAAACAGATCATTAAACTCTAGTAAAAGAGCATAATCACTAAAAGTCTCCCCAACAAAAAATTCCCAAGACCAGAAAGTTTGTGGGATGCAGTACCTGCCACTCTGACCAAAATCCACGAGGAATAGTCATAGATATTACTAGTTACTCATCTGCCAAAGGTTACTAAGAGGAACAAAAATATATCAGAGAAAGAAAGAAATCAGAGCAAAAACCCTATCAAAAATAGCCTCAGATAATATGAAATACCTTGTGGGTAACTGTAACAAAGCAAGTGAAAGACTTGTATGATAAAAACTTCAAGTCTTTGAGGAAGAAATTGAAGAAGATATCAGAAAATGGAAAAATCTCCCATGCTCATTGGTCAGTAAGATTAACATAGGAAAATGGCCATTCTACAAAGAGCAATCTACAGATTCAAAGCAATCTGTTTTAAAATTTCAATACAACTCTTTCCATACCTTTTACACAACAGAAAAGCACATGTGTCCTGGGGATATCAACTGGACACAACATACCAAGATGTAATAATTGAAGGCAAACACCCTCATATCAAGGCTGGAGCATCCAACCTAGAAGGAAGTAAAGGTTCCCAAGATCAGACAAACAGGTGAGAGACTCCCCACATTCCCTCTGTTAAGACTCCCACAAAACCTCTGTACTAAACAACCAAGGCATGTATACCGAGGACTTAGTACAGACCAATGCATGTTTTGTGATTGCCTCTTCAGTCTCTGCAAACACCCATGGACCCTGTTTAGTTGAAACTATGTGCTCCTATTATCTGATATCTTTGATCCCTCCTACAATCCTGCCTTCTTCTCTTACTTGTGTTTCCCTGAGCTCTGTCTAGTGTTTGGCTGTGGACCTCAGTATCTGCACCCATCAGATGCTGGAGAAAGCCTAACTGAGGGCTTTGGGGCAGGCACCAATCTACAAGTATAACAGAATTTCATTAGTGGTCATTTCACTGAATTTTGTATGTGTGTAGGAGTTAGGACCCTGTACAAACTTCCTCAGCTGAGCAGAGCTTGATAGACTAAAATAGGATTCTTCAAACTGAAACACCACTGGAATCCACAAACTGATTTTAAAATTTTTATTCATTTTGTACTTATTTGGGTAGGTATTGTCTGCAGAGATGGATGTGCCCATGGAGACAAGAGGAGGACTGAACAAGGGTCCTCTGCAAGAGCAACAATTGCTTTTACCAACTGAATCATCTCTCCAGTCCCACACAATGAGTTTGGAGAAAAAAATGTCTTCATTCTTTCTACTTCTCTTGTAAGCAAACTTTCATTTTTGTTTTGTCCTTTGCTGAGCCCTTGATCATATGTTCTGCTCAGTCCAATCCACATAGGTTTCTCCAAATAAACACTCTTGGGATGTCCATGGGGCCACTAAATTGATTCCTAGTTTCCAACTAATGGGACAAATTATCAAACCACAAAGTATGCCAGAGTCCAGTCTCACCCATTCTAACCTGCGATTCAACAAATTAACACCTGAATTAAATTCTGAACCACCATCAGTCTTTTGCTAGTTTCACTGAAAATGCTCTACAAATCCAGTAGTCTACCCAGGTGTCACTGATAACAACACAGCTTGCTGCTTCTGGGAGACAAGTGTAGGTCACAGCTGACCAGGCTCTAGGATCACTTCATGTGTTTGAGTGGGGCTCCGTGAAAGAACACTATGCAGAAGACAGGGACCCATATGCTTCAGCCACCAAGTGTGGGTATGAGCCCACCATTATCTTCCAGAAGCATGAGCTGTAAAGAAATCCAGTGCCTGGGATTTTAGTTGCCCTGAGCTGTGGAGGTCAGCCAGGAAGAGAGTGTGGGCAGCATTCTCCACTGAGAGGTCCTTGCAGAGGTCATCCTCACACATGACCTTCAAACGTTGCGGGCCATACTTGTCAGCAGCTGCCAGCACAGCAGCTGCCATGCTGTCCAGGTCTGGTGCTTTTCCAGTGTAAATGAAGCCCATAATTGCCTTGAAGACTTGTAGCTCCAGGTAATAGATCTCAATGCGGTTATTTTTGCTCTCCTTCATGTCATGTTGAAACATGGCTCTGAAGACTGGAGATCCAGCTGTTAAGATGGCCTTGTGAGCCCGGAATTCCTGACCAGCTACCACCAGGCAGCAGTCTGTGAATTGGGAATTCTCCCACAGCTCTCCTAGCTCATCTGCCAATGTGCATTTATTACCCTGAATTCCTGGCTTCCAGTTCTGGTCAGAGAGGCTCAAAGAGACCTGGACCACACACACCTCGCAGACAAGGGTGAGCTGGACATCTGGGAGAGCCAAAATGCATGGGGCAATAGGAAGTCTCTAAGAACAAACATTTTGTAATCCCAGTTGCCTCCTGGCACGAACCTAAAGGCTCTTGGGATCCTTGTGACTTTAATTTCCTCTACTTTGGCACTTATGATCCAAAACTGGAACTTTTTCCAAACGTGACTCTTTTGACAGCTGAGCAACACTAGGTAAACTGACAGGTAATCTGCACTTTCTTCATCAACTCCATTCAGGTGTACTCTCAAACACCATTTTTCATTGGTTCCCGTTGAGAAAGGTGGGCTTATAAAACTTTCTGGTATTTCCTCAACAATAAAAGGGAAGTTGCTTATGGTCCACCAGTAGGAGAAACCCTGAACACTGATTTGAGTGTGGTCCCATCTCTGGGCTGTCTGGTCTCCGGCCATTTCTCCTGCAGGTAGTTTGAAGGTCAACTGGATCCAAAATGAAGAAACAGCAATTGTTTTCTCTTCACCCTGTGAGATGTAATAACAGACAAGATTTTGATTTTTGTTTTTGTTTATCATCTGTTTTCTCTTCTATGAGGCTGGAAACTTGGGTCTCTGAAATTTTCTATCTGGATTTCAATACTAATTTCTGAGAACACAGTCTAGGCAACTAGATATTCTTACATCACTCCATTATTTTCTAGGTTGAATCTTAGGTCAATAGGTAACTAGTTTTGACAATTACACACAGCTTTAGGATACTTTTGATCATTTATCCTATTAATTCATATAAAAATGTTGCACTATGGTTCTCTAGAGGAACAGAATATATACAAGGAATCTCTGTAAATATCATCCAAGGGGATTTATTAGAATGACTTTGGGCTTCAGTCCTGCTCAAACCACATTACCTATGAAGGGAAAGTCCATGATTCCATTCCTTACCCATTCCAGGCGGTTGGATGTGTCCACTGGTCTTCAGTATGTGCTGGTGTTCCAAAAGTTCTCTAACGCCTGGGAAGGGATGGACTTGTGGCAAGGTGAGGGCAAGCAGGCAAAGAGCAAGAGCTTCCTTCTCCCATGTCCTTTTATACTCTTCCAGTAGAGGGTGTGGCCCAATTTAGGGTGTGTCTTCTAGCTGCAAGATCTGGATTAAAGGTGTGTGTCTTCAGGCCCTGAGATCTAGATTAAATGTTTGTGTCCTTTTAATTCCAACGTCTGTCCTTGAAATGGATCTACCTACATCAAATGAAGAAAATACTTCTCTCTGTTGTGTGACCTCCATGTTAGAGTTTTAGTTAATTCCATGTCTTGTTAAGATGGGACACAACAAAAACCTCCACAAGTGTATTTTGCTTATTGTGGTTCATCTTAAATAAAATAGGGATTTTATCCATTCCTACACAGCTGTTATTTCCTCTTCTCAGGGTTTTACACTAAATCTCCCCACTGACATGATCAGGAGAGAGGTGGTTTCTTAACCTGTGCGGGGTCTCAGTATTCACAACATGGAGCTCAGGGTGGAAGAATTCATATATGGTGGTCAAGAAGCAGAGCCAGGCAGGAAATCTGAAAGTGGAAGTCTTCTTTCATGCAGATTCACATTCCCTGGGATGGATCCACAAACTTTCATTGGTGATCTTGCCTCTCCCCCTCAGATAATTCTTCTAGGAAAATCTCTTCTCCATCTACTAAAGGTATGCTATGAGAAGATCCTAAGTTCTCAATTCCATCATGATGACTGCCATGATTCAGCTTCTCAATACCTCATAATTTTCATCCTCCACTGGTTTATTCTGTCCTCTTTAAACTTTGAACTTCCATGCTTACTCTGATGGGCCTTAAAAGCAAGACAGTATTCTGGTTTTCAAAAGGTGCAGAATATATTCAACAGTTACTGAAGAAGGAGTTTTAAAACAGTTCTTCTTAGAATGTGATCTGTAAAATGCTCCCCACATCTATCATTTCTCTCTGGTTCATAACATCTAGAGGCACCCAGTAAGCCTAGAGGACTGGGAAATACCTTCAGTGATTCAATCAACTCAGCAATTCCCAGCCTAGCTCTCCTGAAAGTCTGGCTATAATACTTCTCATCCTTCAATCTCTGAATTTTCGGTTCCTCATTTAGTAGCCTCTGTGACTTCTCTGTATGTGTTTAGGGCCAGGGTGGCAGGTACCCTTTCCCTCAAATAAGTCATTTGTAATGAAGGTAGACAATTCCTGCAAGACTCCTCATTTGTAGGAAAAGTGCTCCACCTGTAAGTCCTGAGCTTCCATGAACATGCTCCTGCAGAGTGAGAGCAGTTCTCTCAGGGGGAACTTACTCCTGCCTGGGTCTCAAGTAGAAGATCTTTTCATATAGTTTCTCATTCCAGGAATGGAACAAGTGTAGCATTTATTTCAGGTACGTGGTTCTCTGGGGGACCTGGCACAGCCAAAGTGATTCAGATTACCAACAGGAGAAGTCAAAATCTGAAGCAACAGAGAAAGCCATCAGTCAGCACAGCACAACAAAACTGACTGTAACAAGGACAGGTACCGGCTCCACTGCCTGGGGGCCTCCCAAACAGTTCACACTAAACAACTGTCTCATTTATCCAGAGGGCCCAGTCCAGTTCCGTGGGGGCTCCTCAGCCCTTGGTTCACAGTTCATGTCTTTTCACTAGTTTGGCTGTTTTTCCCTGTGCTTTTTCCAATCATGGTCTCAATATCTCTCATTAATACAGTCCCTCCTCTGTCTTCTAGATTGGGCTCCTGGAGCTCCACCTGGGCCTCAGCCATGGATCTCTGCATCTGCTTCCATCAGATACAAGATGAGAGTTCTATCATGACAGTTAGGGTGTTCAGCCATCTGATCACCTGAGTAGGTCAGCTCAGGCACTCTCTCGACCATTGCCAGGAGTCTACAGTGGAGCTATCTTTGTGGATTTCTGGGGACCTCTCTAACACTCTGCTTTTTCCTATTCCCCTGGGGTCTTCATTCATCATGGTATCTCCCTCCTGTTCTCCCACTTAGCTAGTGATCCAGCTGGGACCTCCTACTCCCCTAAGCTCCCTTTCCCCTAACCCTTGCCCTGCATTACCTCCCAGCCCCCAGTTTGCTCATGTAGATCTCATTTATTTTCCTGTAGTTGGGCAATCCTTGTGTCTTTCTCAGGGTCATCTTTACTAGATACCTCCCCTTAAGTTGTGAGTTGCAGTCTGGTTATCCTTTGCTACATCTACTATCCACTTATGAGTGAGGACAAACCATGTTTGTCTCAGTTTGGGTTACCACACTCAGGATACTTTCTACTTCCATCCATTTGTCTGCAAACCTCATGATGTCATTGATTTTCTCCGCTGAGTAATACTCTGTTGTGTATATGTACCTCATTTTATTTATCCATTCTTCAGTTGGAGGGCATCTAAGTTGTTCCCAGGTTCTGGCTATTACAAATAAAGCTGCTATAGACATAGGTGAGGATGTGTGCTTGTAGTATGATTGAGCATCCTCGGGTATATGCCCAAGAGTGTTATAGCTGGGTCTTGAGGAAAGTTGATTCCCAATTTTCTAAGAAAGCACCATATTGATTTCCAAAGTGGCTGTACAAGTTTGCATTTACACCAACAGTGTAGGAGAGTTCCCCTTGCTCCACATCCTCTCCAACATAAGCTGTTTTCAGTGTTTTTGATCCTAGCCATTCTGATGGGTGTAAGATAGTATCTCAGAGTTGTTTTGATTTGCATTTCCCTGGTGATTAAGGATTTTGAGCAATTCTTTAAATGTCTTTCAGCCATTTGAGCTTCTTCTTTTGAGAATTCTCTTTTTGGAGCCTGTGGCCTATGCTGGGACACTTTGCTCAACTTTGGTATAGGGAGGAGGGGACTGGACCTTCCTTGGCTGAGTCTACCATCCTGGGCTGACTCCCCAGGGGAGACCTTGCCTTGAAGGAGGTGGATATTTGGGGTGGATTGGGGGAGAGGGCTGGGGGGGGGAGGAGGGAGGATGGGGGAATCCATGGCTGATATGTAAAATTAAGTTAATTACAATATTTTATATATGTGAACTGACAGTAACATATACATAGACTTGCAGACAAATACACACAGAGAGAGAGACACTATCAGAGAGTAAAGGAGAGAGAGAAAGACAGACAGAGAGAGAGAGAGAGAGAGAGAGAGAGAGAGGGAGAGGGAGAGGGAGAGAGAGAGAGAAGCCTCTTTGAAATGGGTTTAAAAAACTGTAAGTCTTTCTTACCCAGCTGGCAACCACATGAGGTATTTGGGATTCTAGTGCAGCAACTAGCCTTTCTCAGGTTTTGCGTTTAAGCAAAAATAACCATATTCTGGGATGACAAACCTCAGTTAAAAAGAATAATTCGCCCAAAGTGGCACTACAGAAGCCAAAATGTTTGAACCTTTAGTGATATTTCCAGAACTATGGATTTTGATTGATTAAGCCTTTGTTTTAGCTGTGTCAGGTGTTACTGTTTTTTCACACAAGTGCTGGGTTTTACACCTTGAATGGTACTTCCTTCATAAAGACAGTTGTGCTTACTCATGGGAGCATGCTAATGTCTGGGCTCTGTTACACAGGTGGGCCCTGTCACACAGTATGGTACCTAGGAGGCCAAAGCTGTTGGATATCCTAGATAACTGTAGTTACTGACTGTTGTCAGCTGACCTTAATGAAGTGATTTGAATGACAGTCTTCTGGGAAGGTATTCAGCACCTTGTACTGCTGAACCATTTCTCCATACTATCACAATTACTTTCTTAAATAGGATGGAGCAGCTCTGAAAGACTAGTTCCTTTCTAAATCATTGGCATCTGAAATATTTTAGCAGGAATTCAGAAGTAATCATGGTTTCAATCCTACATCTTTCTTTCATTTTTAATTGCTTTCCACTCAGCATGTCTGCCTCCTCTAGAAGTTGCTCTATGGACCAAGTTAGACCTCAGACTAGCAGCGTTGAGTCAGCCTCTGCCATCATGCCTGGCTCATGAATTTCTCTTTAATCACAGTAACCATGCTGTTAATCGTAAACAAATGATATTGAAAGGTTACCTTTAATATTAATTTAATGAGTAGCAAGACTTTTCAATTCATCTCCATATTAATTAAGTCAAAATATTTGAATAAAATTAAGTAAGCTTTATTTCCTGCAATATTAAGTTTTCCCTAATGCTTAGAGTGAGAAATAGCCAGGAACATAGGAGAAATCGGGTTTTTATGACTCCAAATATGCAAGGCTAAAGGTTCTCTGAGAGGAAAGTGACCCTGAATTTTGTCAAAAAAACGTTTTGGAATGATCCTTCAGGATTATGCTTTGCAGAAGTAACTGTGAGACATTTTGCAGAACACAGAGGAAAGTGACTGACGAACTTTGCCATTAGGCAGAACAGTCCTTGAAATCACCTGCTTCACTGAGAAGTAAGCCAGAGACTCTAGGCCTGTGGGTTGAAAACAAATTCCCCAACATTTCAGAGGAACTTTGGGTAACTGTCTAAGCAGCCAGACATCTATTTTATTTCTAGAATTTTGGAAGCTGCTTACAATGCACTTCCCATTTACTCAGTTAATATTATATCCTTCTGAGGTCTTTGATGGAGTTAAAGACTAGATAGTTATAATTATAGTTTTCC
This sequence comes from Onychomys torridus, assembly GCF_903995425.1. Lineage (NCBI taxonomy): Eukaryota > Metazoa > Chordata > Mammalia > Rodentia > Cricetidae > Onychomys > Onychomys torridus. The sequence goes on from NW_023412650.1 coordinate 10,992, forward strand.
TTGGTTAGGGTAAAAGGTAAATTATAGATGAACCTTTAGACTCACAAATATAGAATGAATGATAGAATATTATCTTTAATTTTGCCAAATACAAATAGACTAGATATTGTAATTGTAATCCTTTCTTGATAACTGTTTTGTTATATGTAATTTTACTATGATTCAATGAAAAAATTTCCTTTTGACTAGACAGAAAAGGGGAAGGACTGTGGGATGATCTTTCTATATGCTGTGAATATGTGTTGCTACCATTGGTTAATTAAGAAGCCGCTATGCCCTATGGCAAAGCAAAATAGATCCTGGCAGGGAAACCACACAGAGAGACAAGGAGAAGAAAGGTGGAGTCAGAGGGATGCTGAGCACTGATAGGGAGCAAGATGTAATGGGACACAGGTAATGCCCCAAAGCCACATAGCAAAACATAGCTTAATAGGAATGGGTTGAGTTAAGTTGTAAGAGCTAGCTAGCAAGAAGCCTGAGCCATAGGCCCTTTAGTTTGTAATTAATATGAGTATCTGTGTGTTTCCTTGTGACCTAGTGGCAGCAAGACTGGGTAGGACATAGAAAAACTTCTGCCTATATTCCCGTTTTCTGTAAAACTTGAAGTTGACCGGGTTTTGACTCATTTTCTAAAATTTGCCATTTTCCACAAGCTATACTCTGCTCCAGCCAATCATGGTATACTCCACTCACTGTCTCTCAGATGTTCTGAGTCACTCCTCTCTCTTCCTCCTTGGGCAATCAGAAGTTCAAGACTTTCACTTACTGTTTCTAGAAATCCCCCAAATTATCCTAACTTTCATCTTTGCCCTAAACCCTGCAATCCTCCTTTCTGTTGATTCTTCCTCTGATACTTCCTCTCACTCCTGCCCAGAGGCTGTGGAGGCCTTATGTTTACCCTGAACTGATTCCTTAAATTAACCCCACACAAATGCCCAACTTATCCTTGTTGATGGAAGCTCTCTTATAGACAGATCAGGAAACCACCAGGCAACATAAGCAGTGGTCATTTCCAGTAAAACAGTTGAAGCAACCCACCTGCCAATGGGAACCTCTTCACAAAAGGCCAAATTAATGACTTTCAATAGAGCACTCCAGATAGTCAATGGGCAATGGGCTAACTTACATACTGACTCTAAATATGCCTTTTTAATACCCCATACCCATCTGTCCTATGGAGAGAAAGGGACTTCCTCACTACCAAGGGCCCCTTATAGCCAAGGGCTCTATCTCACTGAAGAAGTAACCATAATCCACTGCAGGGGACACCAGTCCTCCAAGGACTCAGTGGCCTAAGGCAATGCCAAGGCAAACTCAGTAGCCCACAGACTGGCTTCCACTACCTCTGGATCAACAGAATATATTTTGTTTTAGGTACCCTCCTATCAGACCTGTTGTCAACCAGAAGAGATTGACCAACTCCTGAAAATATGGTGTCATGTAGACAAAGGATGGATGGTTTTACTTAAATAACTGTTTCGTCCTTCCCTAGGACCAGGCACTGGCAATCATTTCTTTTTTTTTTTTTTCATTTTTCTTAAAGGAATTTTCTACTCACTCTACATACCACTCACAGTTCCCACCTCCTCCCTCCTCCTACTGCCCAGGCCTTCATTCCAAGCCATCCCACATCCCCACATCTCCCAAATCAAGGTCTCCCATGGGAGTCAGCAGAGTTGGCCATATTTTCAGACATCCACCAGACCTTACATGCAAGCCCAAAAACTTTGTTCCATTTCTTAGAGGCCCTCTTTGACCTCTGCCATCTTTAACTTTATATTTCACAGGTTCACTTCTCCTGCCATACTTTTGGCAAGGACAACACATGGAGGTCCTCCAGATATGTCATCCTCTTCACCACCTTTGAGGACAACAAAGGGGTGACAATTGGCAGATTGATTTCAGCCACATGCTCACTCATAAAAATAATCTCCATTATTTCCTAACTCTTATTCACACCTTCACAGGATGGATAGAAGTCTGCTCCACATCTAGCGAAACAGCAGATGTGGGGGCTCAAGTACTCCTGGACCACATCATCCCTTGATTTGGCCTGCCAGGAACATACAAATGGACAATGGGCCAGCCTTCCCTTCCAGAGTCATGGAGCTCATGTTAAAAGCTCTCACCATTTCCTGGAAGCTCCATATCCCCTATCATCCACAATCTATAGGAAAGACTGAGCGGGACAAAGGACTCATCAAGCAACCCTTCACCAAGCACTCCACTGAACTCAGGTTATCTTGGCCCTCCCATCTCCCGATTGCCCTTACCCGCCTCTGAGTCACACACCATGCTCTCCTACTAGCCTAAGTACTTTTGAGCTCCTTTTATGAAAGGTCCTTCCTCCTCATTGACCTACCTTCCACCCAAAAATCCTTCACTGACTGGGTGCCTCCCCTACCTCTTCCTTCTGAGGTTCCTTCTCCATTCACATGCTTGTAGCTATCTCCCTTCCCCCCTACAATAGACATAACCACCCCTGAGCCTGCCCCAATCTCCCTGTGGAACCAAGTACTCCTCACACACCTAGCACTTAAGTATCTCTTTTCCAGATGGACAGAACCCTACAATGTGATCCTCAGCACCCCTTTGACTGCCAAACTTCTAGGCACCAAAGCTGGTACCATCTCTCCAGGCTAAAATGGCCAACTATTCAGGATATGTGGTGTGTCCAGCAGCTGGGACCCTCCACCCTCCAGTTTCCAGAGAAGTCCCCATGTGCACTTCTGCCTTGCTCATTTGACTTTGTCAGTACAACCAGGATTCTTTTTGGCAGTCACAGGGCAGGTGTTAAAAATGTATTTTTTCCCTATCAACTTGTGTTCTCTGCTACCTCAAGAAACAGATGCCCGAGGGCTCCAGGATGACAGTAAACCAGATGCTTCTTCACCCACAACTCCCAATGAATGTGAGCCCTACTGTGTACTCAAACTGATTGTTCAACCCACTTTTGAGAGAACAATGTAACAATCACCATTACTTTCCTCCAACTTCCCACATAATCAAATTTTACAACCTGAATCAATACTTAACTGCAGTCTTATTATGTTCTCTTCTATTCCCTGATCCAGAACAATTCATGTGTATCATTTGCATTATATCAAACATAGAGATTGAAAATACAATTTTTAAATGAATATTCACCAAAACTATTGAGCACAGTACCATCGCTGGGTAAACAATGGAGTTTATAAAACTTTTTGTTGTCTGAGTGTGTTGGAGTCTGTTGAATTTATTGTTTTAATCCCTTGTAAGACTCCACGAATGATTTCTGTAAAGTATTCCCACTCCTTCCCCATGTGATTCTTCCTGGGAAGTCAATAAAAGAGAGTACAATGAAAGGGACTGACACTCACATTCACACACAGGTACAGGTGCAAGAACAGACAGACAAAGACAGACATAGGGACAGGCACAAACTCAGATATAAAAAAGTGACAGGGACAGACTTCTTCAGACAGGGACAGACTCAGAGTCATGCACCAGATAGATGAGGGAAGACAGGTAGCATGAAGTAGAATATCCAAACCTGGTCTTGCTCTTGGTTGAAGGACTGCAAGTGGAAGTGTATTTATTTCTTTCCTTAATGCAGCCCTGATGCAGTATTATGACTCTGAGTTAATGGCTGATGTGTTGAATCCACACAATAGGCTCTCTACTGTCATTTTGTTAAAACTACATGGCATCGAGCTGCCTTCTAAATACTCAGACTTATACCTGTTCATTAAGGCAACTATCATCCCTCACTAGAGACATTTATTTGTGCAGTGGGCTGTGGTGTATGTGCAGACTCATACCTGGTCAAACTTTAGAGAATGCATAATTAAGAAGTGCTCAGCCCTCAACAGAATGTCTGAATCACACCCTCCAAGGCTCAGGGACTATTTTGGAAGAGGGAGGCAGAGGTTGTAGATGATTTCTGTGAAAGGTGTAAGGGTTTTGTCTTTAATTACATCATCGTCCTGGGACAAGGGCCAGCTAAAAAAGTGGATGGACCCTCTGTGTCTCTCCTTCCCTCTTCTCTCTTCCCTCTGCATGGTCTCTCTGTCTCTCTTTCTCTCTCTCTGCCTCTCTCTCTCTCTCTCTCATTCTCTCTCACCCTCTCTTCCACTCTCTCCCAATAAAGCTCTAGAAAGGTAATCATGGCTGGTGATTCCTCCACCAACCAGCACACACCTCCATTGGCATGGCTGCTGTGGCAGTGGCCAGCTACAAGCAGCACTGATTTTACCAACATTTAGTGCCATTTAGACGCAATACACCAACCAAGGACCTGCTGACTGCTGCTGCTTGCTGCCTCCTCCCCTGTCCAGCAGGACCTTGAGACATGAGTATGTGTGCATCCCTCACCTCTGCTGGACCCCTACACAGCTACCACTACTGTTACTGCCATGATTCTTCACAGTGAGTCTGCTGTTCTCATGGCTGTAGTCTGAGCTATATTGTTTGCAATGGACACCCTAGAGGTTGTCCTCAGGGTGTGCTGGCAATGGCAGGCACATTTTTCTTCCTGACGAGGAGAAAAAAATGTCCTCTGGCATCTAGCTGGTGGACCAACTGCAGTGAAGCTGCAGCTCTTTCCCATCCCTTGACAAAGAGGAGGGGAACTTGAGCTGGTTTTTTTGTTTGTTTGTTTTGTTTTGTTTTTCCATACAGGGGTTCTCTGTGTAGCTTTGAGCTGATTTTTAAGATTTCTCTTCATTCTCAGGAAGCCCAGGTTGAAGTCTGATCCCAGTTTGTTATTTTAATTTTTTTTTCATTTTTCATTTTTCTCTCAGCTACAGTCATGGGACAAAGGGGAGGATACCACCCACTTACATTGGTGGATGGAGCAGGTACCGATAAATCTGGCCTCTTAACAGCATCTTGGGAACTTCTGCCAGCAAATGGTCAAAAGCCATGGGACAAAGGGGTGGATACCATCCACTTACATTGGCATATGGGGTGGGTACTGGTAAATCTGGCTGCATAACAGAGTTGGGGGAACTCCTGCCAGGAACGGGAAAATAAGAGTTACTTTATCTCCAAGCTTTCTGCTAAAGTTCTAAACCCTTCTCCTTCCCCACTTATGCGTGGGCCACATGCAACCTTTTCTGTCTGACACCTGGTGTCAGTGGTTGGGCTCAAATGCTCTGGGTTGTTTGGCATCTAAGACTCTCGCCCTAACTCACCTGAACTCCACACATTCATTCTCAAACTGCCTTGAGAAGCACAGACGGGTCTGAAAGCGGCTGAGATCCAAACAAGTTTACACTAGTCAGGATGGCTCCTAAGCCAAAAAATCAGCTTATAGCCGCAGACAAGTCTTCCAAAAGGATTGGTTTACTGTCTGCCTTCTGGCAGATATTACAAAAGCTGTCCTTAAGCCACCAATCATCAGAAAAAAAAAAAACTCCAGACCTCCACAAATAAAACTTAAGTATCTGGAGAGCAAGGCTCCTGACCCCACAGGCAAAAGAGTCATCTGTGGCATTTAAGGTGTGCCAGGGAAGAGATAAAAGCCCCAAAACAAATTTGCCAAGTGCTGGCACTTGCTGACTCCCAAAAGCTGTTGGGTCACTGTTGTAAGTGCAAAAGGCCACGTGCTAGCGAATGCCCTGCCAGGCCATCAACAGCCTTGTTAAAGGTGCCACCTAGAGAGACAACTAGTCAGCTGAGTGCCCCCAGGTGCCAAGACACATGGGTACACCAAACTAAGACCTCCAGCAGACCTAGGCTTGGCTACAGACATGGCAGGGAACCCAGGACATAGCAGGGAAGCGATCCGTTTCTTTCTTCCTGAACACCAGAGCCACTGACTCAGTTCTGGGAGTTTTAGGATGTCACTTCTTTCTATTGTTGGGTACAAAAGACAGCCTTATTTACCTCACCAGATTTAATTGCACTTTCAGAGTTACTTAATGAAAAAGATTTCCAACTAAGAGCTCATTGTCTCACTTCAAAGTTACCGCCTCTGTTTCTCATGTGCATACATACAGACAGGGCTATGATCCTTGCCTTGTCCCTAATTCCAAAAAAATAAATTATCATGTACCCCAAGCTTTTCACTTCCCAGATCCCTGTTCCAAGTTACTGTTCAGCCAATGATACAGTACCACCACAGAACAGGAGTCCAAAGATCATCAAGTAAGAAACTGTAACAACTAAAAGGTATTTACACCCCCAGACCCAAAAGTGTCTGGGTGCTACAAAAGACTTTAATGTAAACGTCTATTACTATGAGAAGCTTTAAAATAATTTGTCTCTGATAAAGCTTAACATCTTTCTAAATCCATTTAGACAGGCTGCATCTATAAAATAATGCTGATTGTTTTCTCTCTAAGCTTTTTTCTATGTCACCAGCATCCTGTCAGACAAGGTTCCCAGCCACAGCCAAGAGGGATAAATGGCTCTAAAACAAACAGACAACAGACAACATCCCACAATGCCTGTCTACATTGGAAGACTTCCCTTCTCCATTCCCCCAAGTGCCAACTGACACCCAAAAGATCAGCTGGAACCAAATTTTGAGAGGAATGATGCCCCTATTCCCATCTACCTGCTTTTTTAATAATAAGTGAAAGACTGGGATGTAAGGATTCTGTCCTTAATCATGTGATCATCCTGGGAGGAGGGCCAGCCTAAAAAGCAGACAGACCCTCTGTGTCTGTCTTCCCCCTTCCCTTCTCTCTTTCCGCCCTCCACGGTCTGTCTGTCTCTTCCCCTCTCTCTGTCTTTCTTCCTCTCTCTCTCTCCCTCTCCCCCCCCAATAAAGCTCTAGAAAGGTAACCATGGTTCATGATTCTTCTGCCAACCAGCACACCACTCTGTCGGCATTGCCGCCATGGTGGAGCCCAGCCACGAGCAGCACCAATTTAACCAACAAAAGGGTGTCCAGGACACAATCATCTTCATACACAGGGAGGGGCTCATAAGGCCCCACCTCTCAGTGAGGGACTTTGTGCAGCTAATGTGTGCTGGGGGATAGGGTGTCATAAAACTAAAAGAAAAGGAAATGCAGGTAAGTAACCACAGTTGAACTATATGGATGTTAAAGACAATATGGCACTTTGAGGGGATGTTTTTAATTGTGCTTGAGAAGTTTGAATATGTAAACCTCAACAAAGCTGGTTTGTGACTTGGAAAATACACTGAAATTGATTGACACCTATTATGTCCAAAGAAAGCTCCAGTTCCCCAAACTCTAAGTTCAGGCCCATTCTGGATGTAAGGAGGAATTCTGGAAGGTGGATAGAAGGCAACATTCCTCAAACACTTGTGAAGCTCTACCCAAAGGTGTCATTTCTCTTAGGACTGGCAGTAGAGAAAATGGCTGCCTATGGTGCTATGACCATAATGAGGCGCATGCTAGCCTCCAGGCTCCTTCAGTGTCCCAAGTACTTGTTATGCATTTCAAAGTCTATGCTAGTGTCCTAGGTCCTCTCCCCTCCTCCCACACCCCAAACTCGCCCTAGTTCACAAGCATCCTTCCCATAGCTTCTTAGTCTCTTTACAAACCTCTCTCTGTCTTTGTGTCTCTGTCTCCTCCTGGCTCCATGTTCCACTCCCTCTCTTTCTCTGTCTCCTCCTCTGTCTCTTTCTCTCTCTCTGCCTTTCTGATCTGTTTCTGCTTCTATCATTAGCCAGGTCCAGTTGGCTGACTATGTTCAGCCAACATCTCCTTCTGCTTTGGACATTCCTGATGACTCTTATCTGTTCTATCTCTGGTGTCTATAATAAAAACCTCCCCCTTAAACATATCACTGAGAGGTCAGGTGATCAGGTTGTACAATACCAAGAAACAGCTTAAAATATTTGCACAATGCATTACAAACATATAGAGAATTCAATATATATGGTCTCATCTTTCAGATAAATATTTAAATTTACAATTTTTGTTTTTTATAAAATGTTCCTGAGAGATTGTCACTTGATGTGTTCTTCTTTTAAAGAATTAATGTTCTGCTTCAGCGGTAACTAATGAGAAATGAAAGGATTATCAGGTGCATCTTCAAGAACATCACTGGTCACATCATCAGGAGCAGTGGCATCATTAGTAGAATCTTAAGTAGTGACATTAGTATCATCGTGTTTGAGAGTTGTGAGAATGTGGAGCCTCATTTCATTGGTTTTATTCTCAGATGTTGGCTCTTTTGGAGTGTTTGTTTCCTAGAAGATGCTCTCCTCATAAATCACAGTGTATAGACACAGAAAAATAGAAAATAATATTTAACAGTTATATTTCTCTGCTTAGCCATTCAGAAAACACAAGATTCACATTGGGAATTCACATGACATTATTATCCATAACATTAGCAAAACTACAGTTATGAAGTAGCAAGGAAAATAATTTTATGGTGAGGATCACCACAACATGAAGAACTGCATCAAATATTCATAGCATTAGGAAGGTTGAGAAATATGGCCTTACTATTGCCTTAGAGGGTGATTATCTGGGTGTTTCCAGAAGTGAGGGAATGAAGAAGGTGAAGGAATGTTCCAGGCTGGGTTGCTCTTCTCTGACACTATTTGCAGTACTGCAGACATAGGAACACAGAGGCCTCATTCCTCTCACAAGCACATAAGTTACTTTTCAAATTAATGGGAATTATCAGTAAGCATTTTTTTTCTTTGAAGCTATCAGTTATTACTTCTCCCAAAGAAGAGAGATTCCTTTCACTTTTCATGTTAAAGTGTGAACCTTGCTAGCATCTGAAAGTTGTTTGTCTGTTTTCTCCAATGCAAAGGAAGAGGATTAACTTACTTGGTTTGATGCTGAAATTAATTCTTCTATTTTGGGGTGCACAAATTTAAAGCCGGTTTATTCCTTAGCAGGGCCAGGAATTTGAAACCTACAAAGTACAAATTCTTACATAAAAGTGAAATATCTCGAAATATGCTCATGTATTTATAAATTATTACGACAACATAGAGAATGAAAATGTAAGTATGCTAGCCTAGAGTAGAGAGAATCATGAGCTGAGAAACTTTGCCTTGCCCTGTGGCTGAAATGAGACTGAATCCCCTCTGTTTTATGATTTCTGATCTGACAGGAGAGGATGATTAATTTTAATTTGTCCTCTCTCCTCAGTGTTTCTCCATCATGGTGGGGAGGCAAAAGTACATGTTATTTTCATTTATAGATGAGCACTCATTTCATTAATAGTGTCTTCCATATTATAGTATATATGAAACTGTGTTTATCCATTGATTCACACTAAAAAGCCATTAATATGCAACTTAGGATTCACACAAACCCTCACTCTAGGGCTCCTGGTTACAAGCCAACAGGTTTTCTAACCTGCACCAGCTCATGGTGATGTTGTTCCTTTCACATGAATAGATAAAAATTCAATAAACCCCTTCATTATTTTAAATGTTTGAATGTAGCACTAAGAATGTAAGGGTATGTTATTTTAAAACACAGAAGAAAAAAATCCGGAAGTTAAAGTGTTACTATATGCTAACTGAATCTTCACATATAGAACTGCTGGTAATTGGGGAAAAGATTCCTATTATGTAATTAGAGGAAGAGATTTCAACATACTCCTGGCAATTAAGAGAAAACCTGCTGTAATCTCTTCCTAATGAAAAATTTTGGTGAACAGATTACAAGTGGCTAAATTTGCACAATTTCCTGGTAGTGTAAATACAGAAGCAAAGAGAGAAACAGAGGAGATGTTCTCATATGTGATTCTGAAATAGGAATGTCCATAGGATGAAAGAAGCTACCTTCGTTTATGCCAAAGGAAAAGGCACTTGGCAGAATCCTAGATCATTGAAATAACTGGACCCATTAAAATGTATGCAGGTGTGTTACCATAGTCATGAGTTAAAATACCTCTAAGGTATATTTATTTCTGCAAACCATCCTTGGTGAAACATCAAACATCTATTACATGAGGATAGCTCTCAATCACCTACTCACTGTGTTTCCAGTCCAATCCTTCATTGGGCCACCACACCTGCAAGAACTTATTGCTCACTTATAATTTATAGAGGTGATGGTTCACACCAACACAATATTTTTGTCTCACCAAATTTCCATACAAAACTGAGATAGGTAGTTATTGCTGCATTTTAACAAAATTCATAAGTAAATGAATTTTACTGTACTAAGAGAGGGATTGTTCTTATCCTCCTGGACAGGTGCAGGAACATCAGTTTTTTCACAAAGCCTTTAGAATAAAAACATGCAATAATGGGTGGGTTTGATCTTTTGAGCAACTCTATTGAAAGATATATTACCTGTGTATTGAGCAGCATTTTTGCGTTGTGTAATTCAATGTTGACTTGTGTTTTATAGTTTTTGTTGCTTTTGTGAGTTTCAACTTAAATCAATCTATAAAACATTCAATAAAGACTAACTCTTACTTCTAGTTAAAAATAAAATCAAAACAGTCAGTGGCTTTCTAGATGCCTCAGTCAAAAAGAGTGCTTGCTGCCCACACACTACAGCCTGAGTTTGAATCCTCATAAAAGGCTGGGCATGGACACATGCACTTGTAACCCAGTACTGTGGGTGGAAGAGACAGGGTATCATTTGGGCATCTTGGCTTCCAGAGCTGCTCCAAGGTCAGTCAGAGACCTTGTGTCAAGTGGGTATGTTAGAGAATGACACAAGACACGAATATCCCCCTCTTCCCTTCATGTCTGTGCACAGACATATGCAAAACATGCAACAGACACACACATAAGACAATCCAGAGGCAGGATGGTGGTGTTTCCACACACTTTGCTCTGAAGATTGCAGTAACTGATGCCTTTGTGCTTATGTGCTCAAAGAACTGAATGCTTCTGTTTCATTCTTCTCCATCCACCTCTAAAGCACCATGGCCCCTTTTCTGTCAGGAATCTTTGAGGCATTTCATTGAGTCTTATAATCTCTCCAATGATGGTTTGGTAGAACATGAATGTGCTACATCTGTAAGCATCAAGCTGCCAACAGACTCAAAAGTCACCACATTTTTTTGTGCTTAGAAGCTTCTTTTCAACACCACCAACACCAACAACAACAACCAAAGAAACAACAACAGAGGCTGGCACACAGGGACAGGAAGAGGAGGTTCTTCCACATCCTTTGTTCTAATGACTGCAGTAAATATATTTTAGAGTTCCATATGTACATCACCAGTTCAATTATTTCTCCTAGTTCAACCCTCCTCTCCCAAACCTATAGCACACAGTCCCTTCTGTTTTTGACCAAGAGATGGACTTGGTGTAATAGGAGAGCAACGCTTGGCATTATTCTAGCAAGCCAAAATATGTTGGACAGGCTATAGGTGGCATTGTATTTGTTGTTGTTGTTACCTGTTTGCTAGTAGATGCCAAACAATCACCAAATGTTGCCTTGTAATGTAAAGTCACTGCCTGATTCAAAGCTCAAGGGAGGGGATCATAGTCTCCTTGTCTTCTTTCTTTCCTTTCTATGGCTAAGCTCTAGGTTCCTGGGGTTTGTAGTTTGTGAACTCTGATTCAATAGTAGTACTCTTCTTGCTTCCATGTTGGGCTTTATCCAGTTGTGGGAAACTTCTCTATAGATACATGTCTGAAGCCTACTGCTGATGGGATTCCCAGCAAAGCCAAACACCTTGAGACTTAGTTCTTTATACTGATTGTGGATAAATGTCACTAATAATGATAGCTATTTCATGAGTATGGGTGCACAGATTCAAATCTGACCAACATAGCATCAAGACATTTCAGTCAGTACAGGAGAAAAAAATAGAATCTGGTAATTGTAGATGTAACTGGCTTGTTAAATAAGAAACACAGAACCGATTGCAGAGTTAAAAACCACAAGGTCAGAGCAAGAGCAGAAAGCCTTACCCTTCACTGCTTCTGCTGTTCTTCCTCTCCGCCAGAGACCTACTTCTGTGTGTCCTGTCTAGTTAAAGAATTTCTGTTCTGTTTTCTCATTGGTTGTAAACCCAGCCACTTGACCTCCTCGTCACTGCCTGTTTGTAGAGCCCTCCAGGTCTTCTATGGTTGGTATTGAGATTAAAGGTGTTTGTCTGCCATGCTGGCTGTGTCCTTGAACACACAGAGATCCCACCTAGCTCTGCCTCCCAAGTGCTGGGATTAAAGGTGTGCCCCACTACTGCTCAGCTTCTGCTCTGGCTTGCTCTGACCTCAAGGCAACTTTATTGACATACAAATAAAATCACATTTCAATACAAATAAAATACCACTATATTTCTCCTTTTCTATTTTAATAAAAAGAAAAAAAGGAAAAAGTTATAACTAATATAAGAAAAACTATATACAAAAGTACAATAACTATATATACCATATATACAAACAATAAATACCTAAAAAATGTCTAGTCCATTTGTATTTGACAAATTCAGAGAAAATAATTCCATTATCTATTACAGGTATACCAATTAATCCTCAAGGCCAAGCAGTTATTGAAAGATCCAACAGAACTCTAAAGGAACGATAAATAAACAGAAAGGGGTAACAAAAACACCCCAGAATAGACTGCGCACAATGCTCTATTAATTTAATTTTCTCAATGCCTAATGAGAAGGTAACAACAGCTGCAGAGAGACACTGGTTAATAGAAAAAACAACAGGAATTAAATCAGCCTATATCATTTCAAGGATTGGTCTGACCTCAGAATGGAAACCAGGGTAAGGGGGGGGTGCGGGGGATGTCTGACGGGTTTTACTTTTGTTTTCTGCAGGAGAAGATTAGCTGTGGGTACCATCAAAACTGATAAATGTTCGATTTGAACAAGAGAGACCTCTTAATAGAAGAGGTGATAGTTCATCAACCAAACATGACCATCCAGTTTAAACTCACTTATACCATTAATACATGCCTTTTCATTAATCAGATGTAACTTGCCAAAAGGGACCTCCCCTAAATTAGTCTTGGGTAGGGTTTTTGTTTTTGTCTTTTAGAGAATGAAGGCTAAGGAATCTGAAGAACACTGGACAATGAGACAACTGAAGAAAAAGGACAAATCATCTGTCCCAGGAAAAAGAGTAAAATGGCCTATTGGTATATCATCTACAAAATTTCCATAAATCTTTTCTAAATGTTTGTTTTCTGCTCTTCTCTAAAAAATTAATACTCTTAGTCTTCTTGTAGTCCCCAGTTCAATTAAAGCTTCAAGCTGATTTGGGAGTTGGAGAATGGCTTCCCTCTCTTTTAAAACTCAATTATGTTGTTAAAAGGAAAATGAAACTCCCTGTATCATACCAGAAGAAGAGCCATCTTCTGACATGGGACAGGAGAAAACCAAATTAATTAAGGGACTATTCTATTACTAATCTCAATTCTTGGATTCTATTCTGATTCTTTAACGCTTTTTCTAAAGTATGAATTTTATATAAAATTACAAGATATATATATATATTATATATTATATTATATATATATATATAATATATATATATATATATATAAATTTGTTAAGATAATAATGGCCATATAGAGTACTACTTAATTCTAGAGAAAAGGCTTCAATTAGCTGCGCTATACATGTCTTTTGTGTTCGAGTCTCTTTTCAGTTTTCTGCAGGAAATCACGGCCAGGCCTAACTTCAACTGAAATCTCCAGGAAGAAGACTGGGCCCACAACGACAATTCCATGTGGAAAATAATATCACTAAGCTGACAAACATATGTGCAGATCAGCTTTGGGACTACAAAGTGCTTAGAGCAATTCTGAGATGGCTTAGATGAGATTGATCCAGTTTCAAAGAACTACTTGAATAAGGACTTGAGATAAACCCTAAACTTTGGCATTATGGATAACAAAGAAATTAGTTACCTTTCCTAGAATTTGGTCAATTACCCAAAATTTTCTCTTTCAGAATAAAAGATAACTTCGCCCATACCCAGCAGGAAGCATTTTAAGAATTCGAACGCCCACATTCCCAAAGGGTGGTGTGGGTTGGGTTGGTTTTTTGGTCTTTTTATGGGTATTGGGTCTGGGATAGTTTTTCATTGTTAGGAGGGTTTGGTTACAAGTTGTGTAAGGGTTAGGAAAAGGGCTAGGCAAAAGGGCTTGTTAAAAAAAGACCAATTACTAGTTTTAAATACTTTACATTCAATTGGATTGTTTTATATTGTAAATACAAATTATTATTGAGATTGAGATTGTTAAGAATATACCATACACGTATTTCTAATCTTGCTCGAGATATTGTATTTATACCATTCATTTTAACAATGTAGTGCAATTGCTAATCCTTGAATGTTAGTATTACCGACTATTAGGATATATAGAAATGAAAATTAGGTGGTTAGACATTACAATTGAACTTGAGTCATATTAAGTGTGTTTTTCAAGATCAAACAGATATATTTTAGATAGACAGGTCATCTTCAAACCCTTCAAAGATCTACAGAATATGGCATTTAAAATGTTTTAAATAACTTAGAATTTTTCTTTTTTGCTATGACTATGAGACATGACGGCTCCTGCAGTACCAATCTACTTCATAGAAAATATGGCATTGAAGAAACTACATATGGACTTAACTTTCATTGTGGCAAAAGTTACCCACTGGACAACAAAGTATCCTCGATCAACTGCTGACAAACAGGACAGACAGGACATGAAACCAAGGACTACCAATTCTTGCCAAAACAAATGTGTTGTGGCTTTAACAAAAGGCATCTTCTGAAGCCAGGACAATATGGCACCATCCCTGAAGTGAGTGACCTTTGCAATCTGTAAAAGGTACTGTGCCCTTTTCTTCGAAGGCAGCTGAACAGGGAGTGGGCCAATGGCTTCTGATGTGCAAGGGAAACAGCAGATGAAACAGTTATTCTTGAAGAATAACTAAGCTCACCCCTCTCAGCAGTAGACTGGCGTTTAATAGAGGGATGTGGAGACAGAACAGGATGCCGAGGTGAAGCCACATATACATAGGCAAGAAAAATGGACAGCTAAATTGAAGAGACATCAATAATTTCCAGAATTTAAAATCCTGAATCATGACATGACACTAATGGAATTCAGGTGTTTCTGGTACATGACTGATCTCACTAAATGTGAGGTCAAAACTGTTGACCTTGTATACACCCTAGTTCACAAATGAGTCTTTCAGATACGCTAACCTATAGGCTGAAGATGATGCCCCAACACTGCGGAGAAACCTCAGGTGACTGTCCAGGTGGCTGGCTGTTTCTGTCAATTCACATTGTTTTTTTTTTGGAAGCTGCTTGCATGCCCACCTTGTTTTTATTTTTTATTAGGTAGTTTATTTTCCTTCTCGGGTCTCTGAGGGAGTTGAAGATCAGTTAGTTATAGTTATAATTATCTTTGTTAAGGATTTCGAAAAACTCACTAAGAGCTGTAAGTGTATAAATTTGAAAGATGTTATAAGACAGTTCCGTTAGCAATATAAGTTAGGATAAAAGGTGAATCAGGAACATTCTGGACTTACCAAAATAGGAATA